>NW_027250927.1:0-84664 GCF_044704955.1 Pristiophorus japonicus | reverse complement strand
TAATCAAAGATTTTATATATATGTATAAATATATATAAAAGCTTTTTCAATGCTGGGGCTGCTGGGGCTGCTGCTGCTGGGGCTGCTGGTGTTGCTGGGGAAGCTGGCAATGGCAGTGGGTGGGACAAGGGGGCGGGACAAGGGGGCGTGGTAGTAGGCGGGACAAGGGGGCGTGGCAGTAGGCGGGACAAGGGGGCGTGGCAGTGGGCGGGACAAGGGGCGTGGCAGTAGGCGGGACAAGGGGGCGTGGCAGTAGGCGGGACAAGGGGGCGTGGCAGTAGGCGGGACAAGGGGGCGTGGCAGTAGGCGGGACAAGGGGCGTGGCAGTGGGCGGGACAAGGGGGCGTGGCAGTAGGCGGGACAAGGGGGTGCGGCAGTAGGCGGGACAAGGGGGCGGGACAAGGGGGCGTGGCAGTGGGCGGGACAAGGGGGTGCGGCAGTAGGCGGGACAAGGGGGCGGGACAAGGGGGCGTGGCAGTAGGCGGGACAAGGGGCGTGGCAGTGGGCGGGACCAGGGGGCGTGGCAATAGGCGGGACAAGGGGGCGGGACAAGGGGCGTGGCAGTGGGCGGGACACGGGGGCGTGGCAGTAGGCGGGACAAGGGGGCGTGGCAGTGGGCGGGACAAGGGGCGTGGCAGTGGGCGGGACAAGGGGGCGTGTCAGTAGGCGGGACAAGGGGGCGTGGCAGTAGGCGGGGCAAGGGGCGGGACAAGGGGGCGTGGCAGTGGGCGGGACAAGGGGCGTGGCAGTAGGCGGGACAAGAGGGCGTGGCAGTATGCGGGACAAGGGGCGTGGCAATCGGCGGGACAAGGGGGCGGGACAAGGGGCGTGGCAGTAGGCGGGACCAGGGGGCGTGGCAGTGGGCGGGACACGGGGGCGTGGCAATAGGCGGGACAAGGGGGCGGGACAAGGGGCGTGTCAGTAGGCGGGACCAGGGGGCGTGGCAGTGGGCGGGACACGGGGGCGTGGCAATAGGCGGGACAAGGGGGCGGGACAAGGGGCGTGTCAGTAGGCGGGACAAGGGGCGTGGCAGTTTGCGGGACAAGGGGCGTGGCAGTGGGCGGGACAAGGGGGCGTGGCAGTGGGCGGGACAAGGGGCGTGGCAGTAGGCGGGACAAGGGGGCGTGGCAGTAGGCGGGACAAGGGGGCGTGGCAGTAGGCGGGACAAGGGGGCGTGGCAGTAGGCGGGGCAAGGGGCGGGACAAGGGGGCGTGGCAGTGGGCGGGACAAGGGGGCGTGGCAGTAGGCGGGACAAGGGGGCGGGACAAGGGGGCGTGTCAGTAGGCGGGACAAGGGGCGTGGCAGTGGGCGGGACAGGGGGCGTGGCAGTTTGCGGGACAAGGGGCGTGGCAGTGGGCGGGACAAGGGGAGTGTCAGTGGGTGGGACAAGGGGAGTGTCAGTGGGTGGGACAAGGGAAGTGTCAGTGGGTGGGACAAGGGGGCGTGGCAGTAGGCGGGACAAGGGGGCGTGGCAGTGGGCGGGACAAGGGGCGTGGCAGTAGGCGGGACAAGGGGGCGTGTCAGTAGGCGGGACAAGGGGGCGGGACAAGGGGGCGTGGCAGTGGGCGGGACAAGGGGGCGTGGCAGTAGGCGGGACAAGGGGGCGGGACAAGGGGGCGTGGCAGTAGGCGGGACAAGGGGCGTGGCAGTGGGCGGGACCAGGGGGCGTGGCAATAGGCGGGACAAGGGGGCGGGACAAGGGGCGTGGCAGTGGGCGGGACAAGGGGAGTGTCAGTGGGTGGGACAAGGGGAGTGTCAGTGGGTGGGACAAGGGAAGTGTCAGTGGGTGGGACAAGGGGGCGTGGCAGTAGGCGGGACAAGGGGGCGTGGCAGTGGGCGGGACAAGGGGCGTGGCAGTAGGCGGGACAAGGGGGCGTGTCAGTAGGCGGGACAAGGGGGCGGGACAAGGGGGCGTGGCAGTGGGCGGGACAAGGGGGCGTGGCAGTAGGCGGGACAAGGGGGCGGGACAAGGGGGCGTGGCAGTAGGCGGGACAAGGGGCGTGGCAGTGGGCGGGACCAGGGGGCGTGGCAATAGGCGGGACAAGGGGGCGGGACAAGGGGCGTGGCAGTGGGCGGGACACGGGGGCGTGGCAATAGGCGGGACAAGGGGCGTGTCAGTAGGCGGGACAAGCGGCGTGGCAGTAGGCTTGACAAGGGGGCGTGGCAGTAGGCGGGACAAGGGGGCGTGGCAGTAGGCGGCGCAAGGGGCGGGACAAGTGGGCGTGGCAGTAGGCGGGACAAGGGGGCGTGGCAGTAGGCGGGACAAGGGGGCGTGGCAGTAGGCGGGACAAGGGGGCGTGGCAGTAGGCGGGACAAGGGGGCGTGGCAGTAGGCGGGACAAGGGGGCGTGGCAGTGGGCGGGACAAGGGGCGTGGCAGTGGGCGGGACAAGGGGGCGTGGCAGTAGGCGGGGCAAGGGGCGGGACAAGGGGGCGTGGCAGTGGGCGGGACAAGGGGGTGCGGCAGTAGGCGGGACAAGGGGGCGGGACAAGGGGGCGTGGCAGTAGGCGGGACAAGGGGCGTGGCAGTGGGCGGGACAAGGGGGCGTGGCAGTGGGCGGGACAAGGGGCGTGGCAGTAGGCGGGACAAGGGGGCGTGGCAGTAGGCGGGACAAGGGGGCGTGGCAGTAGGCGGGACAAGGGGGCGTGGCAGTAGGCGGGGCAAGGGGCGGGACAAGGGGGCGTGGCAGTGGGCGGGACAAGGGGGCGTGGCAGTAGGCGGGACAAGGGGGCGGGACAAGGGGGCGTGTCAGTAGGCGGGACAAGGGGCGTGGCAGTGGGCGGGACAGGGGGCGTGGCAGTTTGCGGGACAAGGGGCGTGGCAGTGGGCGGGACAAGGGGAGTGTCAGTGGGTGGGACAAGGGGAGTGTCAGTGGGTGGGACAAGGGAAGTGTCAGTGGGTGGGACAAGGGGGCGTGGCAGTAGGCGGGACAAGGGGGCGTGGCAGTGGGCGGGACAAGGGGCGTGGCAGTAGGCGGGACAAGGGGGCGTGTCAGTAGGCGGGACAAGGGGGCGGGACAAGGGGGCGTGGCAGTGGGCGGGACAAGGGGGCGTGGCAGTAGGCGGGACAAGGGGGCGGGACAAGGGGGCGTGGCAGTAGGCGGGACAAGGGGCGTGGCAGTGGGCGGGACCAGGGGGCGTGGCAATAGGCGGGACAAGGGGGCGGGACAAGGGGCGTGGCAGTGGGCGGGACAAGGGGAGTGTCAGTGGGTGGGACAAGGGGAGTGTCAGTGGGTGGGACAAGGGAAGTGTCAGTGGGTGGGACAAGGGGGCGTGGCAGTAGGCGGGACAAGGGGGCGTGGCAGTGGGCGGGACAAGGGGCGTGGCAGTAGGCGGGACAAGGGGGCGTGTCAGTAGGCGGGACAAGGGGGCGGGACAAGGGGGCGTGGCAGTGGGCGGGACAAGGGGGCGTGGCAGTAGGCGGGACAAGGGGGCGGGACAAGGGGGCGTGGCAGTAGGCGGGACAAGGGGCGTGGCAGTGGGCGGGACCAGGGGGCGTGGCAATAGGCGGGACAAGGGGGCGGGACAAGGGGCGTGGCAGTGGGCGGGACACGGGGGCGTGGCAATAGGCGGGACAAGGGGCGTGTCAGTAGGCGGGACAAGCGGCGTGGCAGTAGGCTTGACAAGGGGGCGTGGCAGTAGGCGGGACAAGGGGGCGTGGCAGTAGGCGGCGCAAGGGGCGGGACAAGTGGGCGTGGCAGTAGGCGGGACAAGGGGGCGTGGCAGTAGGCGGGACAAGGGGGCGTGGCAGTAGGCGGGACAAGGGGGCGTGGCAGTAGGCGGGACAAGGGGGCGTGGCAGTAGGCGGGACAAGGGGGCGTGGCAGTGGGCGGGACAAGGGGCGTGGCAGTGGGCGGGACAAGGGGGCGTGGCAGTAGGCGGGGCAAGGGGCGGGACAAGGGGGCGTGGCAGTGGGCGGGACAAGGGGGTGCGGCAGTAGGCGGGACAAGGGGGCGGGACAAGGGGGCGTGGCAGTAGGCGGGACAAGGGGCGTGGCAGTGGGCGGGACCAGGGGGCGTGGCAATAGGCGGGACAAGGGGGCGGGACAAGGGGCGTGGCAGTGGGCGGGACACGGGGGCGTGGCAATAGGCGGGACAAGGGGGCGGGACAAGGGGCGTGTCAGTAGGCGGGACAAGGGGGCGTGGCAGTAGGCGGGGCAACGGGCGGGACAAGGGGGCGGGACAAGGGGGCGTGGCAGTAGGCGGGACAAGGGGGCGGGACAAGGGGGCGTGGCAGTAGGCGGGACAAGGGGCGTGGCAGTGGGCGGGACCAGGGGGCGTGGCAATAGGCGGGACAAGGGGGCGGGACAAGGGGCGTGGCAGTGGGCGGTACACGGGGGCGTGGCAATAGGCGGGACAAGGGGGCGGGACAAGGGGCGTGTCAGTAGGCGGGACAAGCGGCGTGGCAGTAGGCTTGACAAGGGGGCGTGGCAATAGGCGGGACAAGGGGGCGGGACAAGGGGCGTGGCAGTGGGCGGGACAAGGGGGCGTGGCAGTAGGCGGGACAAGGGGGCGGGACAAGGGGGCGTGGCAGTAGGCGGGACAGGGGGCGTGGCAGTGGGCGGGACCAGGGGGCGTGGCAATAGGCGGGACAAGGGGGCGGGACAAGGGGCGTGGCAGTGGGCGGGACACGGGGGCGTGGCAATAGGCGGGACAAGGGGGCGGGACAAGGGGCGTGTCAGTAGGCGGGACAAGGGGGCGTGGCAGTAGGCGGGACAAGGGGGCGTGGCAGTGGGCGGGACAAGGGGCGTGGCAGTGGGCGGGACAAGGGGGCGTGTCAGTAGGCGGGACAAGGGGGCGTGGCAGTAGGCGGGGCAAGGGGCGGGACAAGGGGGCGTGGCAGTGGGCGGGACAAGGGGGCGTGGCAGTAGGCGGGACAAGGGGGCGTGGCAGTAGGCGGGACAAGGGGCGTGGCAGTGGGCGGGACCAGGGGGCGTGGCAATAGGCGGGACAAGGGGGCGGGACAAGGGGCGTGGCAGTGGGCGGTACACGGGGGCGTGGCAATAGGCGGGACAAGGGGGCGGGACAAGGGGAGTGTCAGTGGGCGGGACAAGGGGCGTGGCAGTGGGCGGGACAAGGGGGCGTGTCAGTAGGCGGGACAAGGGGCGTGGCAGTGGACGGGACAAGGGGGCGTGGCAGTAGGCGGGACAAGGGGGCGTGGCAGTAGGCGGCGCAAGGGGCGGGACAAGGGGGCGTGGCAGTAGGCGGCGCAAGGGGCGGGACAAGGGGGCGTGGCAGTAGGCGGGACAAGGGGGCTTGGCAGTAGCCGGGACAAGGGACGTGGCAGTAGGCGGGACAAGGGGGCGGGACAAGGGGCGTGTCAGTAGGCGGGACAAGGGGGCGTGGCAGTAGGCGGGACAAGGGGGCGTGGCAGTGGGCGGGACAAGGGGCGTGGCAGTGGGCGGGACAAGGGGGCGTGTCAGTAGGCGGGACAAGGGGGCGTGGCAGTAGGCGGGGCAAGGGGCGGGACAAGGGGGCGTGGCAGTGGGCGGGACAAGGGGGCGTGGCAGTAGGCGGGACAAGGGGGCGGGACAAGGGGGCGTGGCAGTAGGCGGGACAAGGGGCGTGGCAGTGGGCGGGACCAGGGGGCGTGGCAATAGGCGGGACAAGGGGGCGGGACAAGGGGCGTGGCAGTGGGCGGGACACGGGGGCGTGGCAATAGGCGGGACAAGGGGGCGGGACAAGGGGCGTGTCAGTAGGCGGGACAAGCGGCGTGGCAGTAGGCTTGACAAGGGGGCGTGGCAATAGGCGGGACAAGGGGGCGGGACAAGGGGAGTGTCAGTGGGCGGGACAAGGGGCGTGGCAGTGGGCGGGACAAGGGGGCGTGGCAATAGGCGGGACAAGGGGGCGGGACAAGGGGCGTGGCAGTAGGCGGGACCAGGGGGCGTGGCAGTGGGCGGGACAAGGGGCGTGGCAGTAGGCGGGACAAGAGGGCGTGGCAGTATGCGGGACAAGGGGCGTGGCAGTAGGCGGGACAAGGGGGCGTGGCAGTGGGCGGGACAAGGGGCGTGGCAGTGGGCGGGACAAGGGGCGTGGCAGTAGGCGGGACAAGGGGGCGGGACAAGGGGCGTGTCAGTAGGCGGGACCAGGGGGCGTGGCAGTAGGCGGGACAAGGGGGCGTGGCAGTGGGCGGGACAAGGGGCGTGGCAGTAGGCGGGACAAGGGGCGTGGCAATCGGCGGGACAAGGGGGCGGGACAAGGGGCGTGGCAGTAGGCGGGACCAGGGGGCGTGGCAGTGGGCGGGACACGGGGGCGTGGCAATAGGCGGGACAAGGGGGCGGGACAAGGGGCGTGTCAGTAGGCGGGACCAGGGGGCGTGGCAGTGGGCGGGACACGGGGGCGTGGCAATAGGCGGGACAAGGGGGCGGGACAAGGGGCGTGTCAGTAGGCGGGACAAGGGGCGTGGCAGTTTGCGGGACAAGGGGCGTGGCAGTGGGCGGGACAAGGGGGCGTGGCAGTGGGCGGGACAAGGGGCGTGGCAGTAGGCGGGACAAGGGGGCGTGGCAGTAGGCGGGACAAGGGGGCGTGGCAGTAGGCGGGACAAGGGGGCGTGGCAGTAGGCGGGGCAAGGGGCGGGACAAGGGGGCGTGGCAGTGGGCGGGACAAGGGGGCGTGGCAGTAGGCGGAACAAGGGGGCGGGACAAGGGGGCGTGTCAGTAGGCGGGACAAGGGGCGTGGCAGTGGGCGGGACAGGGGGCGTGGCAGTTTGCGGGACAAGGGGCGTGTCAGTGGGCGGGGCAAGGGGCGGGACAAGGGGAGTGTCAGTGGGTGGGACAAGGGGAGTGTCAGTGGGTGGGACAAGGGAAGTGTCAGTGGGTGGGACAAGGGGAGTGTCAGTGGGTGGGACAAGGGGAGTGTCAGTGGGCGGGACAAGGGGAGTGTCAGTGGGCGGGACAAGGGAAGTGTCAGTGGGCGGGACAAGGGGAGTGTCAGTGGGTGGGACAAGGGAAGTGTCAGTGGGCGGGGTAACAAGGGGAGTGTCAGTGGGCGGGACAAGGGGAGTGTCAGTGGGCGGGACAAGGGAAGTGTCAGTGGGTGGGACAAGGGGAGTGTCAGTGGGCGGGACAAGGGGAGTGTCAGTGGGTGGGACAAGGGGAGTGTCAGTGGGTGGGACAAGGGAAGTGTCAGTGGGCGGGACAAGGGGAGTGTCAGTGGGTGGGACAAGGGGAGTGTCAGTGGGTGGGACAAGGGGAGTGTCAGTGGGAGGGACAAGGGGAGTGTCAGTGGGCGGGACAAGGGGAGTGTCAGTGGGCGGGGTAACAAGGGGAGTGTCAGTGGGTGGGACAAGGGGAGTGTCAGTGGGAGGGACAAGGGGAGTGTCAGTGGGCGGGGTAACAAGGGGAGTGTCAGTGGGCGGGACAAGGGGAGTGTCAGTGGGCGGGGTAACAAGGGGAGTGTCAGTGGGCGGGACAAGGGGAGTGTCAGTGGGTGGGACAAGGGGAGTGTCAGTGGGTGGGACAAGGGGAGTGTTAGTGGGCGGGGTAACAAGGTGGGCTAAGTTCCCGCAGGCAGCGTGTCCCCCTTCTTTAGCTCAGCTCAGCTCATGTCATGTCATGTCATGTCTTTTGATAATCAAAGACTTTATATATATATATATCAGTATATATAAAGTCTTTTTGAATGCTGGGCTGCTGGGGCTGCTGGAGCTGCTGGAGCTGCTGCTGGGGAAGCTGGCAATGCTTGAGGCGGGCCCCTGTGGAATGCAGCCAGCCAGCCAGCCAGCTATTCCACAGGGCTCCCCTCTGGATTGTGTGTGTGTGTGTGTGTGTGTGTGGTGGGGTGCTGCAGGCTTACCTTGTGGCAGGCAGCAGGAGCCACACAGTGGGACCCTACCATAGTGCACCCTGGAAAAACACAACTGTACGCATCTTGGCAACAAGGCCACTTCACCCAGGGGTGTGTTTTATTTAGGCACCCAAACAAGGTGGGCTAGGTTCCCGCAGGCAGCGTGTCCCCCTTCTTTAGCTCAGCTCAGCTCATGCTCATGTCATGTCATGTCTTTTGATAATCAAAGATTTTATATATATGTATAAATATATATAAAAGCTTTTTCAATGCTGGGGCTGCTGGGGCTGCTGCTGCTGGGGCTGCTGGTGTTGCTGGGGAAGCTGGCAATGGCAGTGGGTGGGACAAGGGGGCGGGACAAGGGGGCGTGGTAGTAGGCGGGACAAGGGGGCGTGGCAGTAGGCGGGACAAGGGGGCGTGGCAGTGGGCGGGACAAGGGGCGTGGCAGTAGGCGGGACAAGGGGGCGTGGCAGTAGGCGGGACAAGGGGGCGTGGCAGTAGGCGGGACAAGGGGGCGTGGCAGTAGGCGGGACAAGGGGCGTGGCAGTGGGCGGGACAAGGGGGCGTGGCAGTAGGCGGGACAAGGGGGTGCGGCAGTAGGCGGGACAAGGGGGCGGGACAAGGGGGCGTGGCAGTGGGCGGGACAAGGGGGTGCGGCAGTAGGCGGGACAAGGGGGCGGGACAAGGGGGCGTGGCAGTAGGCGGGACAAGGGGCGTGGCAGTGGGCGGGACCAGGGGGCGTGGCAATAGGCGGGACAAGGGGGCGGGACAAGGGGCGTGGCAGTGGGCGGGACACGGGGGCGTGGCAGTAGGCGGGACAAGGGGGCGTGGCAGTGGGCGGGACAAGGGGCGTGGCAGTGGGCGGGACAAGGGGGCGTGTCAGTAGGCGGGACAAGGGGGCGTGGCAGTAGGCGGGGCAAGGGGCGGGACAAGGGGGCGTGGCAGTGGGCGGGACAAGGGGCGTGGCAGTAGGCGGGACAAGAGGGCGTGGCAGTATGCGGGACAAGGGGCGTGGCAATCGGCGGGACAAGGGGGCGGGACAAGGGGCGTGGCAGTAGGCGGGACCAGGGGGCGTGGCAGTGGGCGGGACACGGGGGCGTGGCAATAGGCGGGACAAGGGGGCGGGACAAGGGGCGTGTCAGTAGGCGGGACCAGGGGGCGTGGCAGTGGGCGGGACACGGGGGCGTGGCAATAGGCGGGACAAGGGGGCGGGACAAGGGGCGTGTCAGTAGGCGGGACAAGGGGCGTGGCAGTTTGCGGGACAAGGGGCGTGGCAGTGGGCGGGACAAGGGGGCGTGGCAGTGGGCGGGACAAGGGGCGTGGCAGTAGGCGGGACAAGGGGGCGTGGCAGTAGGCGGGACAAGGGGGCGTGGCAGTAGGCGGGACAAGGGGGCGTGGCAGTAGGCGGGGCAAGGGGCGGGACAAGGGGGCGTGGCAGTGGGCGGGACAAGGGGGCGTGGCAGTAGGCGGGACAAGGGGGCGGGACAAGGGGGCGTGTCAGTAGGCGGGACAAGGGGCGTGGCAGTGGGCGGGACAGGGGGCGTGGCAGTTTGCGGGACAAGGGGCGTGGCAGTGGGCGGGACAAGGGGAGTGTCAGTGGGTGGGACAAGGGGAGTGTCAGTGGGTGGGACAAGGGAAGTGTCAGTGGGTGGGACAAGGGGGCGTGGCAGTAGGCGGGACAAGGGGGCGTGGCAGTGGGCGGGACAAGGGGCGTGGCAGTAGGCGGGACAAGGGGGCGTGTCAGTAGGCGGGACAAGGGGGCGGGACAAGGGGGCGTGGCAGTGGGCGGGACAAGGGGGCGTGGCAGTAGGCGGGACAAGGGGGCGGGACAAGGGGGCGTGGCAGTAGGCGGGACAAGGGGCGTGGCAGTGGGCGGGACCAGGGGGCGTGGCAATAGGCGGGACAAGGGGGCGGGACAAGGGGCGTGGCAGTGGGCGGGACAAGGGGAGTGTCAGTGGGTGGGACAAGGGGAGTGTCAGTGGGTGGGACAAGGGAAGTGTCAGTGGGTGGGACAAGGGGGCGTGGCAGTAGGCGGGACAAGGGGGCGTGGCAGTGGGCGGGACAAGGGGCGTGGCAGTAGGCGGGACAAGGGGGCGTGTCAGTAGGCGGGACAAGGGGGCGGGACAAGGGGGCGTGGCAGTGGGCGGGACAAGGGGGCGTGGCAGTAGGCGGGACAAGGGGGCGGGACAAGGGGGCGTGGCAGTAGGCGGGACAAGGGGCGTGGCAGTGGGCGGGACCAGGGGGCGTGGCAATAGGCGGGACAAGGGGGCGGGACAAGGGGCGTGGCAGTGGGCGGGACACGGGGGCGTGGCAATAGGCGGGACAAGGGGCGTGTCAGTAGGCGGGACAAGCGGCGTGGCAGTAGGCTTGACAAGGGGGCGTGGCAGTAGGCGGGACAAGGGGGCGTGGCAGTAGGCGGCGCAAGGGGCGGGACAAGTGGGCGTGGCAGTAGGCGGGACAAGGGGGCGTGGCAGTAGGCGGGACAAGGGGGCGTGGCAGTAGGCGGGACAAGGGGGCGTGGCAGTAGGCGGGACAAGGGGGCGTGGCAGTAGGCGGGACAAGGGGGCGTGGCAGTGGGCGGGACAAGGGGCGTGGCAGTGGGCGGGACAAGGGGGCGTGGCAGTAGGCGGGGCAAGGGGCGGGACAAGGGGGCGTGGCAGTGGGCGGGACAAGGGGGTGCGGCAGTAGGCGGGACAAGGGGGCGGGACAAGGGGGCGTGGCAGTAGGCGGGACAAGGGGCGTGGCAGTGGGCGGGACCAGGGGGCGTGGCAATAGGCGGGACAAGGGGGCGGGACAAGGGGCGTGGCAGTGGGCGGGACACGGGGGCGTGGCAATAGGCGGGACAAGGGGGCGGGACAAGGGGCGTGTCAGTAGGCGGGACAAGGGGGCGTGGCAGTAGGCGGGGCAACGGGCGGGACAAGGGGGCGGGACAAGGGGGCGTGGCAGTAGGCGGGACAAGGGGGCGGGACAAGGGGGCGTGGCAGTAGGCGGGACAAGGGGCGTGGCAGTGGGCGGGACCAGGGGGCGTGGCAATAGGCGGGACAAGGGGGCGGGACAAGGGGCGTGGCAGTGGGCGGTACACGGGGGCGTGGCAATAGGCGGGACAAGGGGGCGGGACAAGGGGCGTGTCAGTAGGCGGGACAAGCGGCGTGGCAGTAGGCTTGACAAGGGGGCGTGGCAATAGGCGGGACAAGGGGGCGGGACAAGGGGCGTGGCAGTGGGCGGGACAAGGGGGCGTGGCAGTAGGCGGGACAAGGGGGCGGGACAAGGGGGCGTGGCAGTAGGCGGGACAGGGGGCGTGGCAGTGGGCGGGACCAGGGGGCGTGGCAATAGGCGGGACAAGGGGGCGGGACAAGGGGCGTGGCAGTGGGCGGGACACGGGGGCGTGGCAATAGGCGGGACAAGGGGGCGGGACAAGGGGCGTGTCAGTAGGCGGGACAAGGGGGCGTGGCAGTAGGCGGGACAAGGGGGCGTGGCAGTGGGCGGGACAAGGGGGCGTGGCAGTGGGCGGGACAAGGGGCGTGGCAGTGGGCGGGACACGGGGGCGTGGCAATAGGCGGGACAAGGGGGCGGGACAAGGGGAGTGTCAGTGGGCGGGACAAGGGGCGTGGCAGTGGGCGGGACAAGGGGGCGTGGCAGTGGGCGGGACAAGGGGGCGTGGCAATAGGCGGGACAAGGGGGCGGGACACGGGGGCGTGGCAATAGGCGGGACAAGGGGGCGGGACAAGGGGCGTGTCAGTAGGCGGGACAAGGGGGCGTGGCAGTAGGCGGGACAAGGGGGCGTGGCAGTAGGCGGCGCAAGGGGCGGAACAAGGGGGCGTGGCAGTAGGCGGGACAAGGGGGCGTGGCAGTAGGCGGGACAAGGGGGCGTGGCAGTAGCCGGGACAAGGGGCGTGGCAGTAGGCGGGACCAGGGGCGTGGCAGTGGGCGGGACACGGGGGCGTGGCAATAGGCGGGACAAGGGGGCGGGACAAGGGGCGTGTCAGTAGGCGGGACAAGGGGCGTGGCAGTGGGCGGGACAAGGGGGCGTGTCAGTAGGCGGGACAAGGGGCGTGGCAGTGGGCGGGACAAGGGGGCGTGTCAGTAGGCGGGACAAGGTGCGTGGCAGTGGGCGGGACAAGGGGGCGTGTCAGTAGGCGGGACAAGGGGCGTGGCAGTGGGCGGGACAAGGGGGCGTGGCAGTAGGCGGGACAAGGGGGCGTGGCAGTAGGCGGCGCAAGGGGCGGGACAAGGGGGCGTGGCAGTGGGCGGGACAAGGAGGCGTGGCAGTAGGCGGGACAAGGGGGCGTGGCAGTAGGCGGGACAAGGGGCGTGGCAGTAGGCGGGACAAGGGGGCGTGGCAGTAGGCGGGACAAGTGGGCGTGGCAGTATGCGGGACAAGGGGCGTGGCAATCGGCGGGACAAGGGGGCGGGACAAGGGGCGTGTCAGTAGGCGGGACAAGGGGCGTGGCATTGGGCGGGACAAGGGGGCGTGTCAGTAGGCGGGACAAGGGGCGTGGCAGTGGGCGGGACAAGGGGGCGTGTCAGTAGGCGGGACAAGGGGCGTGGCAGTGGGCGGGACAAGGGGGCGTGGCAGTTTGCGGGACAAGGGGCGTGGCAGTGGGCGGGACAAGGGGGCGTGGCAGTGGGCGGGACAAGGGGCGTGGCAGTAGGCGGGACAAGGGGGCGTGGCAGTAGGCGGGACAAGGGGGCGTGGCAGTAGGCGGGACAAGGGGGCGTGGCAGTAGGCGGGGCAAGGGGCGGGACAAGGGGGCGTGGCAGTGGGCGGGACAAGGGGGCGTGGCAGTAGGCGGAACAAGGGGGCGGGACAAGGGGGCGTGTCAGTAGGCGGGACAAGGGGCGTGGCAGTGGGCGGGACAGGGGGCGTGGCAGTTTGCGGGACAAGGGGCGTGTCAGTGGGCGGGGCAAGGGGCGGGACAAGGGGAGTGTCAGTGGGTGGGACAAGGGGAGTGTCAGTGGGTGGGACAAGGGAAGTGTCAGTGGGTGGGACAAGGGGAGTGTCAGTGGGCGGGACAAGGGGAGTGTCAGTGGGCGGGACAAGGGGAGTGTCAGTGGGCGGGACAAGGGAAGTGTCAGTGGGCGGGACAAGGGGAGTGTCAGTGGGTGGGACAAGGGAAGTGTCAGTGGGCGGGGTAACAAGGGGAGTGTCAGTGGGCGGGACAAGGGGAGTGTCAGTGGGCGGGACAAGGGAAGTGTCAGTGGGTGGGACAAGGGGAGTGTCAGTGGGCGGGACAAGGGGAGTGTCAGTGGGTGGGACAAGGGGAGTGTCAGTGGGTGGGACAAGGGAAGTGTCAGTGGGCGGGACAAGGGGAGTGTCAGTGGGTGGGACAAGGGGAGTGTCAGTGGGTGGGACAAGGGGAGTGTCAGTGGGAGGGACAAGGGGAGTGTCAGTGGGCGGGACAAGGGGAGTGTCAGTGGGCGGGGTAACAAGGGGAGTGTCAGTGGGTGGGACAAGGGGAGTGTCAGTGGGAGGGACAAGGGGAGTGTCAGTGGGCGGGGTAACAAGGGGAGTGTCAGTGGGCGGGACAAGGGGAGTGTCAGTGGGCGGGGTAACAAGGGGAGTGTCAGTGGGCGGGACAAGGGGAGTGTCAGTGGGTGGGACAAGGGGAGTGTCAGTGGGTGGGACAAGGGGAGTGTTAGTGGGCGGGGTAACAAGGTGGGCTAAGTTCCCGCAGGCAGCGTGTCCCCCTTCTTTAGCTCAGCTCAGCTCATGTCATGTCATGTCATGTCTTTTGATAATCAAAGACTTTATATATATATATATCAGTATATATAAAGTCTTTTTGAATGCTGGGCTGCTGGGGCTGCTGGAGCTGCTGGAGCTGCTGCTGGGGAAGCTGGCAATGCTTGAGGCGGGCCCCTGTGGAATGCAGCCAGCCAGCCAGCCAGCTATTCCACAGGGCTCCCCTCTGGATTGTGTGTGTGTGTGTGTGTGTGTGTGGTGGGGTGCTGCAGGCTTACCTTGTGGCAGGCAGCAGGAGCCACACAGTGGGACCCTACCATAGTGCACCCTGGAAAAACACAACTGTACGCATCTTGGCAACAAGGCCACTTCACCCAGGGGTGTGTTTTATTTAGGCACCCAAAGGTGTGTTTTATTTAGGCACCCAAACAAGGTGGGCTAGGTTCCCGCAGGCAGCGTGTCCCCCTTCTTTAGCTCAGCTCAGCTCATGCTCATGTCATGTCATGTCTTTTGATAATCAAAGATTTTATATATATGTATAAATATATATAAAAGCTTTTTCAATGCTGGGGCTGCTGGGGCTGCTGCTGCTGGGGCTGCTGGTGTTGCTGGGGAAGCTGGCAATGGCAGTGGGTGGGACAAGGGGGCGGGACAAGGGGGCGTGGTAGTAGGCGGGACAAGGGGGCGTGGCAGTAGGCGGGACAAGGGGGCGTGGCAGTGGGCGGGACAAGGGGCGTGGCAGTAGGCGGGACAAGGGGGCGTGGCAGTAGGCGGGACAAGGGGGCGTGGCAGTAGGCGGGACAAGGGGGCGTGGCAGTAGGCGGGACAAGGGGCGTGGCAGTGGGCGGGACAAGGGGGCGTGGCAGTAGGCGGGACAAGGGGGTGCGGCAGTAGGCGGGACAAGGGGGCGGGACAAGGGGGCGTGGCAGTGGGCGGGACAAGGGGGTGCGGCAGTAGGCGGGACAAGGGGGCGGGACAAGGGGGCGTGGCAGTAGGCGGGACAAGGGGCGTGGCAGTGGGCGGGACCAGGGGGCGTGGCAATAGGCGGGACAAGGGGGCGGGACAAGGGGCGTGGCAGTGGGCGGGACACGGGGGCGTGGCAGTAGGCGGGACAAGGGGGCGTGGCAGTGGGCGGGACAAGGGGCGTGGCAGTGGGCGGGACAAGGGGGCGTGTCAGTAGGCGGGACAAGGGGGCGTGGCAGTAGGCGGGGCAAGGGGCGGGACAAGGGGGCGTGGCAGTGGGCGGGACAAGGGGCGTGGCAGTAGGCGGGACAAGAGGGCGTGGCAGTATGCGGGACAAGGGGCGTGGCAATCGGCGGGACAAGGGGGCGGGACAAGGGGCGTGGCAGTAGGCGGGACCAGGGGGCGTGGCAGTGGGCGGGACACGGGGGCGTGGCAATAGGCGGGACAAGGGGGCGGGACAAGGGGCGTGTCAGTAGGCGGGACCAGGGGGCGTGGCAGTGGGCGGGACACGGGGGCGTGGCAATAGGCGGGACAAGGGGGCGGGACAAGGGGCGTGTCAGTAGGCGGGACAAGGGGCGTGGCAGTTTGCGGGACAAGGGGCGTGGCAGTGGGCGGGACAAGGGGGCGTGGCAGTGGGCGGGACAAGGGGCGTGGCAGTAGGCGGGACAAGGGGGCGTGGCAGTAGGCGGGACAAGGGGGCGTGGCAGTAGGCGGGACAAGGGGGCGTGGCAGTAGGCGGGGCAAGGGGCGGGACAAGGGGGCGTGGCAGTGGGCGGGACAAGGGGGCGTGGCAGTAGGCGGGACAAGGGGGCGGGACAAGGGGGCGTGTCAGTAGGCGGGACAAGGGGCGTGGCAGTGGGCGGGACAGGGGGCGTGGCAGTTTGCGGGACAAGGGGCGTGGCAGTGGGCGGGACAAGGGGAGTGTCAGTGGGTGGGACAAGGGGAGTGTCAGTGGGTGGGACAAGGGAAGTGTCAGTGGGTGGGACAAGGGGGCGTGGCAGTAGGCGGGACAAGGGGGCGTGGCAGTGGGCGGGACAAGGGGCGTGGCAGTAGGCGGGACAAGGGGGCGTGTCAGTAGGCGGGACAAGGGGGCGGGACAAGGGGGCGTGGCAGTGGGCGGGACAAGGGGGCGTGGCAGTAGGCGGGACAAGGGGGCGGGACAAGGGGGCGTGGCAGTAGGCGGGACAAGGGGCGTGGCAGTGGGCGGGACCAGGGGGCGTGGCAATAGGCGGGACAAGGGGGCGGGACAAGGGGCGTGGCAGTGGGCGGGACAAGGGGAGTGTCAGTGGGTGGGACAAGGGGAGTGTCAGTGGGTGGGACAAGGGAAGTGTCAGTGGGTGGGACAAGGGGGCGTGGCAGTAGGCGGGACAAGGGGGCGTGGCAGTGGGCGGGACAAGGGGCGTGGCAGTAGGCGGGACAAGGGGGCGTGTCAGTAGGCGGGACAAGGGGGCGGGACAAGGGGGCGTGGCAGTGGGCGGGACAAGGGGGCGTGGCAGTAGGCGGGACAAGGGGGCGGGACAAGGGGGCGTGGCAGTAGGCGGGACAAGGGGCGTGGCAGTGGGCGGGACCAGGGGGCGTGGCAATAGGCGGGACAAGGGGGCGGGACAAGGGGCGTGGCAGTGGGCGGGACACGGGGGCGTGGCAATAGGCGGGACAAGGGGCGTGTCAGTAGGCGGGACAAGCGGCGTGGCAGTAGGCTTGACAAGGGGGCGTGGCAGTAGGCGGGACAAGGGGGCGTGGCAGTAGGCGGCGCAAGGGGCGGGACAAGTGGGCGTGGCAGTAGGCGGGACAAGGGGGCGTGGCAGTAGGCGGGACAAGGGGGCGTGGCAGTAGGCGGGACAAGGGGGCGTGGCAGTAGGCGGGACAAGGGGGCGTGGCAGTAGGCGGGACAAGGGGGCGTGGCAGTGGGCGGGACAAGGGGCGTGGCAGTGGGCGGGACAAGGGGGCGTGGCAGTAGGCGGGGCAAGGGGCGGGACAAGGGGGCGTGGCAGTGGGCGGGACAAGGGGGTGCGGCAGTAGGCGGGACAAGGGGGCGGGACAAGGGGGCGTGGCAGTAGGCGGGACAAGGGGCGTGGCAGTGGGCGGGACCAGGGGGCGTGGCAATAGGCGGGACAAGGGGGCGGGACAAGGGGCGTGGCAGTGGGCGGGACACGGGGGCGTGGCAATAGGCGGGACAAGGGGGCGGGACAAGGGGCGTGTCAGTAGGCGGGACAAGGGGGCGTGGCAGTAGGCGGGGCAACGGGCGGGACAAGGGGGCGGGACAAGGGGGCGTGGCAGTAGGCGGGACAAGGGGGCGGGACAAGGGGGCGTGGCAGTAGGCGGGACAAGGGGCGTGGCAGTGGGCGGGACCAGGGGGCGTGGCAATAGGCGGGACAAGGGGGCGGGACAAGGGGCGTGGCAGTGGGCGGTACACGGGGGCGTGGCAATAGGCGGGACAAGGGGGCGGGACAAGGGGCGTGTCAGTAGGCGGGACAAGCGGCGTGGCAGTAGGCTTGACAAGGGGGCGTGGCAATAGGCGGGACAAGGGGGCGGGACAAGGGGCGTGGCAGTGGGCGGGACAAGGGGGCGTGGCAGTAGGCGGGACAAGGGGGCGGGACAAGGGGGCGTGGCAGTAGGCGGGACAGGGGGCGTGGCAGTGGGCGGGACCAGGGGGCGTGGCAATAGGCGGGACAAGGGGGCGGGACAAGGGGCGTGGCAGTGGGCGGGACACGGGGGCGTGGCAATAGGCGGGACAAGGGGGCGGGACAAGGGGCGTGTCAGTAGGCGGGACAAGGGGGCGTGGCAGTAGGCGGGACAAGGGGGCGTGGCAGTGGGCGGGACAAGGGGCGTGGCAGTGGGCGGGACAAGGGGGCGTGTCAGTAGGCGGGACAAGGGGGCGTGGCAGTAGGCGGGGCAAGGGGCGGGACAAGGGGGCGTGGCAGTGGGCGGGACAAGGGGGCGTGGCAGTAGGCGGGACAAGGGGGCGTGGCAGTAGGCGGGACAAGGGGCGTGGCAGTGGGCGGGACCAGGGGGCGTGGCAATAGGCGGGACAAGGGGGCGGGACAAGGGGCGTGGCAGTGGGCGGTACACGGGGGCGTGGCAATAGGCGGGACAAGGGGGCGGGACAAGGGGAGTGTTAGTGGGCGGGACAAGGGGCGTGGCAGTGGGCGGGACAAGGGGGCGTGTCAGTAGGCGGGACAAGGGGCGTGGCAGTGGACGGGACAAGGGGGCGTGGCAGTAGGCGGGACAAGGGGGCGTGGCAGTAGGCGGCGCAAGGGGCGGGACAAGGGGGCGTGGCAGTAGGCGGCGCAAGGGGCGGGACAAGGGGGCGTGGCAGTAGGCGGGACAAGGGGGCTTGGCAGTAGCCGGGACAAGGGACGTGGCAGTAGGCGGGACAAGGGGGCGGGACAAGGGGCGTGTCAGTAGGCGGGACAAGGGGGCGTGGCAGTAGGCGGGACAAGGGGGCGTGGCAGTGGGCGGGACAAGGGGCGTGGCAGTGGGCGGGACAAGGGGGCGTGTCAGTAGGCGGGACAAGGGGGCGTGGCAGTAGGCGGGGCAAGGGGCGGGACAAGGGGGCGTGGCAGTGGGCGGGACAAGGGGGCGTGGCAGTAGGCGGGACAAGGGGGCGGGACAAGGGGGCGTGGCAGTAGGCGGGACAAGGGGCGTGGCAGTGGGCGGGACCAGGGGGCGTGGCAATAGGCGGGACAAGGGGGCGGGACAAGGGGCGTGGCAGTGGGCGGGACACGGGGGCGTGGCAATAGGCGGGACAAGGGGGCGGGACAAGGGGCGTGTCAGTAGGCGGGACAAGCGGCGTGGCAGTAGGCTTGACAAGGGGGCGTGGCAATAGGCGGGACAAGGGGGCGGGACAAGGGGAGTGTCAGTGGGCGGGACAAGGGGCGTGGCAGTGGGCGGGACAAGGGGGCGTGGCAATAGGCGGGACAAGGGGGCGGGACAAGGGGCGTGGCAGTAGGCGGGACCAGGGGGCGTGGCAGTGGGCGGGACAAGGGGCGTGGCAGTAGGCGGGACAAGAGGGCGTGGCAGTATGCGGGACAAGGGGCGTGGCAGTAGGCGGGACAAGGGGGCGTGGCAGTGGGCGGGACAAGGGGCGTGGCAGTGGGCGGGACAAGGGGCGTGGCAGTAGGCGGGACAAGGGGGCGGGACAAGGGGCGTGTCAGTAGGCGGGACCAGGGGGCGTGGCAGTAGGCGGGACAAGGGGGCGTGGCAGTGGGCGGGACAAGGGGCGTGGCAGTAGGCGGGACAAGGGGCGTGGCAATCGGCGGGACAAGGGGGCGGGACAAGGGGCGTGGCAGTAGGCGGGACCAGGGGGCGTGGCAGTGGGCGGGACACGGGGGCGTGGCAATAGGCGGGACAAGGGGGCGGGACAAGGGGCGTGTCAGTAGGCGGGACCAGGGGGCGTGGCAGTGGGCGGGACACGGGGGCGTGGCAATAGGCGGGACAAGGGGGCGGGACAAGGGGCGTGTCAGTAGGCGGGACAAGGGGCGTGGCAGTTTGCGGGACAAGGGGCGTGGCAGTGGGCGGGACAAGGGGGCGTGGCAGTGGGCGGGACAAGGGGCGTGGCAGTAGGCGGGACAAGGGGGCGTGGCAGTAGGCGGGACAAGGGGGCGTGGCAGTAGGCGGGACAAGGGGGCGTGGCAGTAGGCGGGGCAAGGGGCGGGACAAGGGGGCGTGGCAGTGGGCGGGACAAGGGGGCGTGGCAGTAGGCGGAACAAGGGGGCGGGACAAGGGGGCGTGTCAGTAGGCGGGACAAGGGGCGTGGCAGTGGGCGGGACAGGGGGCGTGGCAGTTTGCGGGACAAGGGGCGTGTCAGTGGGCGGGGCAAGGGGAGTGTCAGTGGGTGGGACAAGGGGAGTGTCAGTGGGTGGGACAAGGGAAGTGTCAGTGGGTGGGACAAGGGGAGTGTCAGTGGGCGGGACAAGGGGAGTGTCAGTGGGCGGGACAAGGGGAGTGTCAGTGGGCGGGACAAGGGAAGTGTCAGTGGGCGGGACAAGGGGAGTGTCAGTGGGTGGGACAAGGGAAGTGTCAGTGGGCGGGGTAACAAGGGGAGTGTCAGTGGGCGGGACAAGGGGAGTGTCAGTGGGCGGGACAAGGGAAGTGTCAGTGGGTGGGACAAGGGGAGTGTCAGTGGGCGGGACAAGGGGAGTGTCAGTGGGTGGGACAAGGGGAGTGTCAGTGGGTGGGACAAGGGGAGTGTCAGTGGGAGGGACAAGGGGAGTGTCAGTGGGCGGGACAAGGGGAGTGTCAGTGGGCGGGGTAACAAGGGGAGTGTCAGTGGGTGGGACAAGGGGAGTGTCAGTGGGAGGGACAAGGGGAGTGTCAGTGGGCGGGGTAACAAGGGGAGTGTCAGTGGGCGGGACAAGGGGAGTGTCAGTGGGCGGGGTAACAAGGGGAGTGTCAGTGGGCGGGACAAGGGGAGTGTCAGTGGGTGGGACAAGGGGAGTGTCAGTGGGTGGGACAAGGGGAGTGTTAGTGGGCGGGGTAACAAGGTGGGCTAAGTTCCCGCAGGCAGCGTGTCCCCCTTCTTTAGCTCAGCTCAGCTCATGTCATGTCATGTCATGTCTTTTGATAATCAAAGACTTTATATATATATATATCAGTATATATAAAGTCTTTTTGAATGCTGGGCTGCTGGGGCTGCTGGAGCTGCTGGAGCTGCTGCTGGGGAAATGCTTGATGGCGGGGCCCCTGTGGAATGCAGCCAGCCAGCCAGCCAGCTATTCCACAGGGCTCCCCTCTGGGATTGTGTGTGTGTGTGTGTGTGTGTGTGGTGGGGTGCTGCAGGCTTACCTTGTGGCAGGCAGCAGGAGCCACACAGTGGGACCCTACCATAGTGCACCCTGGAAAAACACAACTGTACGCATCTTGGCAACAAGGCCACTTCACCCAGGGGTGTGTTTTATTTAGGCACCCAAACAAGGTGGGCTAGGTTCCCGCAGGCAGCGTGTCCCCCTTCTTTAGCTCAGCTCAGCTCATGCTCATGTCATGTCATGTCTTTTGATAATCAAAGATTTTATATATATGTATAAATATATATAAAAGCTTTTTCAATGCTGGGGCTGCTGGGCTGCTGCTGCTTGGGGCTGCTGGTGTTGCTGGGGAAGCTGGCAATGGCAGTGGGTGGGACAAAGGGGGCGGGACAAGGGGGCGTGGTAGTAGGCGGGACAAGGGGGCGTGGCAGTAGGCGGGACAGAGGGGCGTGGCAGTGGGCGGGACAAGGGGCGTGGCAGTAGGCGGGGACAAGGGGGCGTGGCAGTAGGCGGGACAAGGGGGCGTGGCAGTAGGCGGGACAAGGGGGCGTGGCAGTAGGCGGGACAAGGGGCGTGGCAGTGGGCGGGACAAGGGGGGCGTGGCAGTAGGCGGGACAAGGGGGTGCGGCAGTAGGCGGGACAAGGGGGCGGGACAAGGGGGCGTGGCAGTGGGCGGGACAAGGGGTGCGGCAGTAGCGGGACAAGGGGGCGGGACAAGGGGGCGTGGCAGTAGGCGGGACAAGGGGCGTGGCAGTGGGCGGGACCAGGGGGCGTGGCAATAGGCGGGACAAGGGGGCGGGACAAGGGGCGTGGCAGTGGGCGGGACACGGGGGGCGGGCAGTAGGCGGGGACAAGGGGCGTGGGCAGTGGGCGGGACAAGGGGCGTGGCAGTGGGCGGGACAAGGGGGGCGTGTCAGTAGGCGGGGACAAGGGGGCGCGGCAGTAGGCGGGGCAAGGGGCGGGACAAGGGGGCGTGGCAGTGGGCGGGACAAGGGGCGTGGCAGTAGGCGGGACAAGAGGCGTGGCAGTATGCGGGACAAGGGGCGTGGCAATCGGCGGGACAAGGGGGCGGGACAAGGGGCGTGGCAGTAGGCGGGACCAGGGGGCGTGGCAGTGGGCGGGACACGGGGGCGTGGCAATAGGCGGGACAAGGGGGCGGGACAAGGGGCGTGTCAGTAGGCGGGACCAGGGGGCGTGGCAGTGGGCGGGACACGGGGGCGTGGCAATAGGCGGGACAAGGGGGCGGGACAAGGGGCGTGTCAGTAGGCGGGACAAGGGGCGTGGCAGTTTGCGGGACAAGGGGCGTGGCAGTGGGCGGGACAAGGGGGCGTGGCAGTGGGCGGGACAAGGGGCGTGGCAGTAGGCGGGACAAGGGGGCGTGGCAGTAGGCGGGACAAGGGGGCGTGGCAGTAGGCGGGACAAGGGGGCGTGGCAGTAGGCGGGGCAAGGGGCGGGACAAGGGGGCGTGGCAGTGGGCGGGACAAGGGGGCGTGGCAGTAGGCGGGACAAGGGGGCGGGACAAGGGGGCGTGTCAGTAGGCGGGACAAGGGGCGTGGCAGTGGGCGGGACAGGGGGCGTGGCAGTTTGCGGGACAAGGGGCGTGGCAGTGGGCGGGACAAGGGGAGTGTCAGTGGGTGGGACAAGGGGAGTGTCAGTGGGTGGGACAAGGGAAGTGTCAGTGGGTGGGACAAGGGGGCGTGGCAGTAGGCGGGACAAGGGGGCGTGGCAGTGGGCGGGACAAGGGGCGTGGCAGTAGGCGGGACAAGGGGGCGTGTCAGTAGGCGGGACAAGGGGGCGGGACAAGGGGGCGTGGCAGTGGGCGGGACAAGGGGGCGTGGCAGTAGGCGGGACAAGGGGGCGGGACAAGGGGGCGTGGCAGTAGGCGGGACAAGGGGCGTGGCAGTGGGCGGGACCAGGGGGCGTGGCAATAGGCGGGACAAGGGGGCGGGACAAGGGGCGTGGCAGTGGGCGGGACAAGGGGAGTGTCAGTGGGTGGGACAAGGGGAGTGTCAGTGGGTGGGACAAGGGAAGTGTCAGTGGGTGGGACAAGGGGGCGTGGCAGTAGGCGGGACAAGGGGGCGTGGCAGTGGGCGGGACAAGGGGCGTGGCAGTAGGCGGGACAAGGGGGCGTGTCAGTAGGCGGGACAAGGGGGCGGGACAAGGGGGCGTGGCAGTGGGCGGGACAAGGGGGCGTGGCAGTAGGCGGGACAAGGGGGCGGGACAAGGGGGCGTGGCAGTAGGCGGGACAAGGGGCGTGGCAGTGGGCGGGACCAGGGGGCGTGGCAATAGGCGGGACAAGGGGGCGGGACAAGGGGCGTGGCAGTGGGCGGGACACGGGGGCGTGGCAATAGGCGGGACAAGGGGCGTGTCAGTAGGCGGGACAAGCGGCGTGGCAGTAGGCTTGACAAGGGGGCGTGGCAGTAGGCGGGACAAGGGGGCGTGGCAGTAGGCGGCGCAAGGGGCGGGACAAGTGGGCGTGGCAGTAGGCGGGACAAGGGGGCGTGGCAGTAGGCGGGACAAGGGGGCGTGGCAGTAGGCGGGACAAGGGGGCGTGGCAGTAGGCGGGACAAGGGGGCGTGGCAGTAGGCGGGACAAGGGGGCGTGGCAGTGGGCGGGACAAGGGGCGTGGCAGTGGGCGGGACAAGGGGGCGTGGCAGTAGGCGGGGCAAGGGGCGGGACAAGGGGGCGTGGCAGTGGGCGGGACAAGGGGGTGCGGCAGTAGGCGGGACAAGGGGGCGGGACAAGGGGGCGTGGCAGTAGGCGGGACAAGGGGCGTGGCAGTGGGCGGGACCAGGGGGCGTGGCAATAGGCGGGACAAGGGGGCGGGACAAGGGGCGTGGCAGTGGGCGGGACACGGGGGCGTGGCAATAGGCGGGACAAGGGGGCGGGACAAGGGGCGTGTCAGTAGGCGGGACAAGGGGGCGTGGCAGTAGGCGGGGCAACGGGCGGGACAAGGGGGCGGGACAAGGGGGCGTGGCAGTAGGCGGGACAAGGGGGCGGGACAAGGGGGCGTGGCAGTAGGCGGGACAAGGGGCGTGGCAGTGGGCGGGACCAGGGGGCGTGGCAATAGGCGGGACAAGGGGGCGGGACAAGGGGCGTGGCAGTGGGCGGTACACGGGGGCGTGGCAATAGGCGGGACAAGGGGGCGGGACAAGGGGCGTGTCAGTAGGCGGGACAAGCGGCGTGGCAGTAGGCTTGACAAGGGGGCGTGGCAATAGGCGGGACAAGGGGGCGGGACAAGGGGCGTGGCAGTGGGCGGGACAAGGGGGCGTGGCAGTAGGCGGGACAAGGGGGCGGGACAAGGGGGCGTGGCAGTAGGCGGGACAGGGGGCGTGGCAGTGGGCGGGACCAGGGGGCGTGGCAATAGGCGGGACAAGGGGGCGGGACAAGGGGCGTGGCAGTGGGCGGGACACGGGGGCGTGGCAATAGGCGGGACAAGGGGGCGGGACAAGGGGCGTGTCAGTAGGCGGGACAAGGGGGCGTGGCAGTAGGCGGGACAAGGGGGCGTGGCAGTGGGCGGGACAAGGGGCGTGGCAGTGGGCGGGACAAGGGGGCGTGTCAGTAGGCGGGACAAGGGGGCGTGGCAGTAGGCGGGGCAAGGGGCGGGACAAGGGGGCGTGGCAGTGGGCGGGACAAGGGGGCGTGGCAGTAGGCGGGACAAGGGGGCGTGGCAGTAGGCGGGACAAGGGGCGTGGCAGTGGGCGGGACCAGGGGGCGTGGCAATAGGCGGGACAAGGGGGCGGGACAAGGGGCGTGGCAGTGGGCGGTACACGGGGGCGTGGCAATAGGCGGGACAAGGGGGCGGGACAAGGGGAGTGTCAGTGGGCGGGACAAGGGGCGTGGCAGTGGGCGGGACAAGGGGGCGTGTCAGTAGGCGGGACAAGGGGCGTGGCAGTGGACGGGACAAGGGGGCGTGGCAGTAGGCGGGACAAGGGGGCGTGGCAGTAGGCGGCGCAAGGGGCGGGACAAGGGGGCGTGGCAGTAGGCGGCGCAAGGGGCGGGACAAGGGGGCGTGGCAGTAGGCGGGACAAGGGGGCTTGGCAGTAGCCGGGACAAGGGACGTGGCAGTAGGCGGGACAAGGGGGCGGGACAAGGGG
Source organism: Pristiophorus japonicus (assembly GCF_044704955.1). Classification (NCBI taxonomy): domain Eukaryota; kingdom Metazoa; phylum Chordata; class Chondrichthyes; family Pristiophoridae; genus Pristiophorus; species Pristiophorus japonicus. Next base: position 60,395 of record NW_027250927.1, on the reverse strand, counting down.
CGTGTCAGTAGGCGGGACAAGGGGGCGTGGCAGTAGGCGGGACAAGGGGGCGTGGCAGTGGGCGGGACAAGGGGCGTGGCAGTGGGCGGGACAAGGGGGCGTGTCAGTAGGCGGGACAAGGGGGCGTGGCAGTAGGCGGGGCAAGGGGCGGGACAAGGGGGCGTGGCAGTGGGCGGGACAAGGGGGCGTGGCAGTAGGCGGGACAAGGGGGCGGGACAAGGGGGCGTGGCAGTAGGCGGGACAAGGGGCGTGGCAGTGGGCGGGACCAGGGGGCGTGGCAATAGGCGGGACAAGGGGGCGGGACAAGGGGCGTGGCAGTGGGCGGGACACGGGGGCGTGGCAATAGGCGGGACAAGGGGGCGGGACAAGGGGCGTGTCAGTAGGCGGGACAAGCGGCGTGGCAGTAGGCTTGACAAGGGGGCGTGGCAATAGGCGGGACAAGGGGGCGGGACAAGGGGAGTGTCAGTGGGCGGGACAAGGGGCGTGGCAGTGGGCGGGACAAGGGGGCGTGGCAATAGGCGGGACAAGGGGGCGGGACAAGGGGCGTGGCAGTAGGCGGGACCAGGGGGCGTGGCAGTGGGCGGGACAAGGGGCGTGGCAGTAGGCGGGACAAGAGGGCGTGGCAGTATGCGGGACAAGGGGCGTGGCAGTAGGCGGGACAAGGGGGCGTGGCAGTGGGCGGGACAAGGGGCGTGGCAGTGGGCGGGACAAGGGGCGTGGCAGTAGGCGGGACAAGGGGGCGGGACAAGGGGCGTGTCAGTAGGCGGGACCAGGGGGCGTGGCAGTAGGCGGGACAAGGGGGCGTGGCAGTGGGCGGGACAAGGGGCGTGGCAGTAGGCGGGACAAGGGGCGTGGCAATCGGCGGGACAAGGGGGCGGGACAAGGGGCGTGGCAGTAGGCGGGACCAGGGGGCGTGGCAGTGGGCGGGACACGGGGGCGTGGCAATAGGCGGGACAAGGGGGCGGGACAAGGGGCGTGTCAGTAGGCGGGACCAGGGGGCGTGGCAGTGGGCGGGACACGGGGGCGTGGCAATAGGCGGGACAAGGGGGCGGGACAAGGGGCGTGTCAGTAGGCGGGACAAGGGGCGTGGCAGTTTGCGGGACAAGGGGCGTGGCAGTGGGCGGGACAAGGGGGCGTGGCAGTGGGCGGGACAAGGGGCGTGGCAGTAGGCGGGACAAGGGGGCGTGGCAGTAGGCGGGACAAGGGGGCGTGGCAGTAGGCGGGACAAGGGGGCGTGGCAGTAGGCGGGGCAAGGGGCGGGACAAGGGGGCGTGGCAGTGGGCGGGACAAGGGGGCGTGGCAGTAGGCGGAACAAGGGGGCGGGACAAGGGGGCGTGTCAGTAGGCGGGACAAGGGGCGTGGCAGTGGGCGGGACAGGGGGCGTGGCAGTTTGCGGGACAAGGGGCGTGTCAGTGGGCGGGGCAAGGGGCGGGACAAGGGGAGTGTCAGTGGGTGGGACAAGGGGAGTGTCAGTGGGTGGGACAAGGGAAGTGTCAGTGGGTGGGACAAGGGGAGTGTCAGTGGGTGGGACAAGGGGAGTGTCAGTGGGCGGGACAAGGGGAGTGTCAGTGGGCGGGACAAGGGAAGTGTCAGTGGGCGGGACAAGGGGAGTGTCAGTGGGTGGGACAAGGGAAGTGTCAGTGGGCGGGGTAACAAGGGGAGTGTCAGTGGGCGGGACAAGGGGAGTGTCAGTGGGCGGGACAAGGGAAGTGTCAGTGGGTGGGACAAGGGGAGTGTCAGTGGGCGGGACAAGGGGAGTGTCAGTGGGTGGGACAAGGGGAGTGTCAGTGGGTGGGACAAGGGAAGTGTCAGTGGGCGGGACAAGGGGAGTGTCAGTGGGTGGGACAAGGGGAGTGTCAGTGGGTGGGACAAGGGGAGTGTCAGTGGGAGGGACAAGGGGAGTGTCAGTGGGCGGGACAAGGGGAGTGTCAGTGGGCGGGGTAACAAGGGGAGTGTCAGTGGGTGGGACAAGGGGAGTGTCAGTGGGAGGGACAAGGGGAGTGTCAGTGGGCGGGGTAACAAGGGGAGTGTCAGTGGGCGGGACAAGGGGAGTGTCAGTGGGCGGGGTAACAAGGGGAGTGTCAGTGGGCGGGACAAGGGGAGTGTCAGTGGGTGGGACAAGGGGAGTGTCAGTGGGTGGGACAAGGGGAGTGTTAGTGGGCGGGGTAACAAGGTGGGCTAAGTTCCCGCAGGCAGCGTGTCCCCCTTCTTTAGCTCAGCTCAGCTCATGTCATGTCATGTCATGTCTTTTGATAATCAAAGACTTTATATATATATATATCAGTATATATAAAGTCTTTTTGAATGCTGGGCTGCTGGGGCTGCTGGAGCTGCTGGAGCTGCTGCTGGGGAAGCTGGCAATGCTTGAGGCGGGCCCCTGTGGAATGCAGCCAGCCAGCCAGCCAGCTATTCCACAGGGCTCCCCTCTGGATTGTGTGTGTGTGTGTGTGTGTGTGTGGTGGGGTGCTGCAGGCTTACCTTGTGGCAGGCAGCAGGAGCCACACAGTGGGACCCTACCATAGTGCACCCTGGAAAAACACAACTGTACGCATCTTGGCAACAAGGCCACTTCACCCAGGGGTGTGTTTTATTTAGGCACCCAAACAAGGTGGGCTAGGTTCCCGCAGGCAGCGTGTCCCCCTTCTTTAGCTCAGCTCAGCTCATGCTCATGTCATGTCATGTCTTTTGATAATCAAAGATTTTATATATATGTATAAATATATATAAAAGCTTTTTCAATGCTGGGGCTGCTGGGGCTGCTGCTGCTGGGGCTGCTGGTGTTGCTGGGGAAGCTGGCAATGGCAGTGGGTGGGACAAGGGGGCGGGACAAGGGGGCGTGGTAGTAGGCGGGACAAGGGGGCGTGGCAGTAGGCGGGACAAGGGGGCGTGGCAGTGGGCGGGACAAGGGGCGTGGCAGTAGGCGGGACAAGGGGGCGTGGCAGTAGGCGGGACAAGGGGGCGTGGCTGTAGGCGGGACAAGGGGGCGTGGCAGTAGGCGGGACAAGGGGGCGTGTCAGTAGGCGGGACAAGGGGCGTGGCAGTGGGCGGGACAGGGGGCGTGGCAGTTTGCGGGACAAGGGGCGTGTCAGTGGGCGGGGCAAGGGGCGGGACAAGGGGAGTGTCAGTGGGTGGGACAAGGGGAGTGTCAGTGGGTGGGACAAGGGAAGTGTCAGTGGGTGGGACAAGGGGAGTGTCAGTGGGCGGGACAAGGGGAGTGTCAGTGGGCGGGACAAGGGGAGTGTCAGTGGGCGGGACAAGGGAAGTGTCAGTGGGCGGGACAAGGGGAGTGTCAGTGGGTGGGACAAGGGAAGTGTCAGTGGGCGGGGTAACAAGGGGAGTGTCAGTGGGCGGGACAAGGGGAGTGTCAGTGGGCGGGACAAGGGAAGTGTCAGTGGGTGGGACAAGGGGAGTGTCAGTGGGCGGGACAAGGGGAGTGTCAGTGGGTGGGACAAGGGGAGTGTCAGTGGGTGGGACAAGGGAAGTGTCAGTGGGCGGGACAAGGGGAGTGTCAGTGGGTGGGACAAGGGGAGTGTCAGTGGGTGGGACAAGGGGAGTGTCAGTGGGAGGGACAAGGGGAGTGTCAGTGGGCGGGACAAGGGGAGTGTCAGTGGGCGGGGTAACAAGGGGAGTGTCAGTGGGTGGGACAAGGGGAGTGTCAGTGGGAGGGACAAGGGGAGTGTCAGTGGGCGGGGTAACAAGGGGAGTGTCAGTGGGCGGGACAAGGGGAGTGTCAGTGGGCGGGGTAACAAGGGGAGTGTCAGTGGGCGGGACAAGGGGAGTGTCAGTGGGTGGGACAAGGGGAGTGTCAGTGGGTGGGACAAGGGGAGTGTTAGTGGGCGGGGTAACAAGGTGGGCTAAGTTCCCGCAGGCAGCGTGTCCCCCTTCTTTAGCTCAGCTCAGCTCATGTCATGTCATGTCATGTCTTTTGATAATCAAAGACTTTATATATATATATATCAGTATATATAAAGTCTTTTTGAATGCTGGGCTGCTGGGGCTGCTGGAGCTGCTGGAGCTGCTGCTGGGGAAGCTGGCAATGCTTGAGGCGGGCCCCTGTGGAATGCAGCCAGCCAGCCAGCCAGCTATTCCACAGGGCTCCCCTCTGGATTGTGTGTGTGTGTGTGTGTGTGTGTGGTGGGGTGCTGCAGGCTTACCTTGTGGCAGGCAGCAGGAGCCACACAGTGGGACCCTACCATAGTGCACCCTGGAAAAACACAACTGTACGCATCTTGGCAACAAGGCCACTTCACCCAGGGGTGTGTTTTATTTAGGCACCCAAACAAGGTGGGCTAGGTTCCCGCAGGCAGCGTGTCCCCCTTCTTTAGCTCAGCTCAGCTCATGCTCATGTCATGTCATGTCTTTTGATAATCAAAGATTTTATATATATGTATAAATATATATAAAAGCTTTTTCAATGCTGGGGCTGCTGGGGCTGCTGCTGCTGGGGCTGCTGGTGTTGCTGGGGAAGCTGGCAATGGCAGTGGGTGGGACAAGGGGGCGGGACAAGGGGGCGTGGTAGTAGGCGGGACAAGGGGGCGTGGCAGTAGGCGGGACAAGGGGGCGTGGCAGTGGGCGGGACAAGGGGCGTGGCAGTAGGCGGGACAAGGGGGCGTGGCAGTAGGCGGGACAAGGGGGCGTGGCAGTAGGCGGGACAAGGGGGCGTGGCAGTAGGCGGGACAAGGGGCGTGGCAGTGGGCGGGACAAGGGGGCGTGGCAGTAGGCGGGACAAGGGGGTGCGGCAGTAGGCGGGACAAGGGGGCGGGACAAGGGGGCGTGGCAGTGGGCGGGACAAGGGGGTGCGGCAGTAGGCGGGACAAGGGGGCGGGACAAGGGGGCGTGGCAGTAGGCGGGACAAGGGGCGTGGCAGTGGGCGGGACCAGGGGGCGTGGCAATAGGCGGGACAAGGGGGCGGGACAAGGGGCGTGGCAGTGGGCGGGACACGGGGGCGTGGCAGTAGGCGGGACAAGGGGGCGTGGCAGTGGGCGGGACAAGGGGCGTGGCAGTGGGCGGGACAAGGGGGCGTGTCAGTAGGCGGGACAAGGGGGCGTGGCAGTAGGCGGGGCAAGGGGCGGGACAAGGGGGCGTGGCAGTGGGCGGGACAAGGGGCGTGGCAGTAGGCGGGACAAGAGGGCGTGGCAGTATGCGGGACAAGGGGCGTGGCAATCGGCGGGACAAGGGGGCGGGACAAGGGGCGTGGCAGTAGGCGGGACCAGGGGGCGTGGCAGTGGGCGGGACACGGGGGCGTGGCAATAGGCGGGACAAGGGGGCGGGACAAGGGGCGTGTCAGTAGGCGGGACCAGGGGGCGTGGCAGTGGGCGGGACACGGGGGCGTGGCAATAGGCGGGACAAGGGGGCGGGACAAGGGGCGTGTCAGTAGGCGGGACAAGGGGCGTGGCAGTTTGCGGGACAAGGGGCGTGGCAGTGGGCGGGACAAGGGGGCGTGGCAGTGGGCGGGACAAGGGGCGTGGCAGTAGGCGGGACAAGGGGGCGTGGCAGTAGGCGGGACAAGGGGGCGTGGCAGTAGGCGGGACAAGGGGGCGTGGCAGTAGGCGGGGCAAGGGGCGGGACAAGGGGGCGTGGCAGTGGGCGGGACAAGGGGGCGTGGCAGTAGGCGGGACAAGGGGGCGGGACAAGGGGGCGTGTCAGTAGGCGGGACAAGGGGCGTGGCAGTGGGCGGGACAGGGGGCGTGGCAGTTTGCGGGACAAGGGGCGTGGCAGTGGGCGGGACAAGGGGAGTGTCAGTGGGTGGGACAAGGGGAGTGTCAGTGGGTGGGACAAGGGAAGTGTCAGTGGGTGGGACAAGGGGGCGTGGCAGTAGGCGGGACAAGGGGGCGTGGCAGTGGGCGGGACAAGGGGCGTGGCAGTAGGCGGGACAAGGGGGCGTGTCAGTAGGCGGGACAAGGGGGCGGGACAAGGGGGCGTGGCAGTGGGCGGGACAAGGGGGCGTGGCAGTAGGCGGGACAAGGGGGCGGGACAAGGGGGCGTGGCAGTAGGCGGGACAAGGGGCGTGGCAGTGGGCGGGACCAGGGGGCGTGGCAATAGGCGGGACAAGGGGGCGGGACAAGGGGCGTGGCAGTGGGCGGGACAAGGGGAGTGTCAGTGGGTGGGACAAGGGGAGTGTCAGTGGGTGGGACAAGGGAAGTGTCAGTGGGTGGGACAAGGGGGCGTGGCAGTAGGCGGGACAAGGGGGCGTGGCAGTGGGCGGGACAAGGGGCGTGGCAGTAGGCGGGACAAGGGGGCGTGTCAGTAGGCGGGACAAGGGGGCGGGACAAGGGGGCGTGGCAGTGGGCGGGACAAGGGGGCGTGGCAGTAGGCGGGACAAGGGGGCGGGACAAGGGGGCGTGGCAGTAGGCGGGACAAGGGGCGTGGCAGTGGGCGGGACCAGGGGGCGTGGCAATAGGCGGGACAAGGGGGCGGGACAAGGGGCGTGGCAGTGGGCGGGACACGGGGGCGTGGCAATAGGCGGGACAAGGGGCGTGTCAGTAGGCGGGACAAGCGGCGTGGCAGTAGGCTTGACAAGGGGGCGTGGCAGTAGGCGGGACAAGGGGGCGTGGCAGTAGGCGGCGCAAGGGGCGGGACAAGTGGGCGTGGCAGTAGGCGGGACAAGGGGGCGTGGCAGTAGGCGGGACAAGGGGGCGTGGCAGTAGGCGGGACAAGGGGGCGTGGCAGTAGGCGGGACAAGGGGGCGTGGCAGTAGGCGGGACAAGGGGGCGTGGCAGTGGGCGGGACAAGGGGCGTGGCAGTGGGCGGGACAAGGGGGCGTGGCAGTAGGCGGGGCAAGGGGCGGGACAAGGGGGCGTGGCAGTGGGCGGGACAAGGGGGTGCGGCAGTAGGCGGGACAAGGGGGCGGGACAAGGGGGCGTGGCAGTAGGCGGGACAAGGGGCGTGGCAGTGGGCGGGACCAGGGGGCGTGGCAATAGGCGGGACAAGGGGGCGGGACAAGGGGCGTGGCAGTGGGCGGGACACGGGGGCGTGGCAATAGGCGGGACAAGGGGGCGGGACAAGGGGCGTGTCAGTAGGCGGGACAAGGGGGCGTGGCAGTAGGCGGGGCAACGGGCGGGACAAGGGGGCGGGACAAGGGGGCGTGGCAGTAGGCGGGACAAGGGGGCGGGACAAGGGGGCGTGGCAGTAGGCGGGACAAGGGGCGTGGCAGTGGGCGGGACCAGGGGGCGTGGCAATAGGCGGGACAAGGGGGCGGGACAAGGGGCGTGGCAGTGGGCGGTACACGGGGGCGTGGCAATAGGCGGGACAAGGGGGCGGGACAAGGGGCGTGTCAGTAGGCGGGACAAGCGGCGTGGCAGTAGGCTTGACAAGGGGGCGTGGCAATAGGCGGGACAAGGGGGCGGGACAAGGGGCGTGGCAGTGGGCGGGACAAGGGGGCGTGGCAGTAGGCGGGACAAGGGGGCGGGACAAGGGGGCGTGGCAGTAGGCGGGACAGGGGGCGTGGCAGTGGGCGGGACCAGGGGGCGTGGCAATAGGCGGGACAAGGGGGCGGGACAAGGGGCGTGGCAGTGGGCGGGACACGGGGGCGTGGCAATAGGCGGGACAAGGGGGCGGGACAAGGGGCGTGTCAGTAGGCGGGACAAGGGGGCGTGGCAGTAGGCGGGACAAGGGGGCGTGGCAGTGGGCGGGACAAGGGGCGTGGCAGTGGGCGGGACAAGGGGGCGTGTCAGTAGGCGGGACAAGGGGGCGTGGCAGTAGGCGGGGCAAGGGGCGGGACAAGGGGGCGTGGCAGTGGGCGGGACAAGGGGGCGTGGCAGTAGGCGGGACAAGGGGGCGTGGCAGTAGGCGGGACAAGGGGCGTGGCAGTGGGCGGGACCAGGGGGCGTGGCAATAGGCGGGACAAGGGGGCGGGACAAGGGGCGTGGCAGTGGGCGGTACACGGGGGCGTGGCAATAGGCGGGACAAGGGGGCGGGACAAGGGGAGTGTCAGTGGGCGGGACAAGGGGCGTGGCAGTGGGCGGGACAAGGGGGCGTGTCAGTAGGCGGGACAAGGGGCGTGGCAGTGGACGGGACAAGGGGGCGTGGCAGTAGGCGGGACAAGGGGGCGTGGCAGTAGGCGGCGCAAGGGGCGGGACAAGGGGGCGTGGCAGTAGGCGGCGCAAGGGGCGGGACAAGGGGGCGTGGCAGTAGGCGGGACAAGGGGGCTTGGCAGTAGCCGGGACAAGGGACGTGGCAGTAGGCGGGACAAGGGGGCGGGACAAGGGGCGTGTCAGTAGGCGGGACAAGGGGGCGTGGCAGTAGGCGGGACAAGGGGGCGTGGCAGTGGGCGGGACAAGGGGCGTGGCAGTGGGCGGGACAAGGGGGCGTGTCAGTAGGCGGGACAAGGGGGCGTGGCAGTAGGCGGGGCAAGGGGCGGGACAAGGGGGCGTGGCAGTGGGCGGGACAAGGGGGCGTGGCAGTAGGCGGGACAAGGGGGCGGGACAAGGGGGCGTGGCAGTAGGCGGGACAAGGGGCGTGGCAGTGGGCGGGACCAGGGGGCGTGGCAATAGGCGGGACAAGGGGGCGGGACAAGGGGCGTGGCAGTGGGCGGGACACGGGGGCGTGGCAATAGGCGGGACAAGGGGGCGGGACAAGGGGCGTGTCAGTAGGCGGGACAAGCGGCGTGGCAGTAGGCTTGACAAGGGGGCGTGGCAATAGGCGGGACAAGGGGGCGGGACAAGGGGAGTGTCAGTGGGCGGGACAAGGGGCGTGGCAGTGGGCGGGACAAGGGGGCGTGGCAATAGGCGGGACAAGGGGGCGGGACAAGGGGCGTGGCAGTAGGCGGGACCAGGGGGCGTGGCAGTGGGCGGGACAAGGGGCGTGGCAGTAGGCGGGACAAGAGGGCGTGGCAGTATGCGGGACAAGGGGCGTGGCAGTAGGCGGGACAAGGGGGCGTGGCAGTGGGCGGGACAAGGGGCGTGGCAGTGGGCGGGACAAGGGGCGTGGCAGTAGGCGGGACAAGGGGGCGGGACAAGGGGCGTGTCAGTAGGCGGGACCAGGGGGCGTGGCAGTAGGCGGGACAAGGGGGCGTGGCAGTGGGCGGGACAAGGGGCGTGGCAGTAGGCGGGACAAGGGGCGTGGCAATCGGCGGGACAAGGGGGCGGGACAAGGGGCGTGGCAGTAGGCGGGACCAGGGGGCGTGGCAGTGGGCGGGACACGGGGGCGTGGCAATAGGCGGGACAAGGGGGCGGGACAAGGGGCGTGTCAGTAGGCGGGACCAGGGGGCGTGGCAGTGGGCGGGACACGGGGGCGTGGCAATAGGCGGGACAAGGGGGCGGGACAAGGGGCGTGTCAGTAGGCGGGACAAGGGGCGTGGCAGTTTGCGGGACAAGGGGCGTGGCAGTGGGCGGGACAAGGGGGCGTGGCAGTGGGCGGGACAAGGGGCGTGGCAGTAGGCGGGACAAGGGGGCGTGGCAGTAGGCGGGACAAGGGGGCGTGGCAGTAGGCGGGACAAGGGGGCGTGGCAGTAGGCGGGGCAAGGGGCGGGACAAGGGGGCGTGGCAGTGGGCGGGACAAGGGGGCGTGGCAGTAGGCGGAACAAGGGGGCGGGACAAGGGGGCGTGTCAGTAGGCGGGACAAGGGGCGTGGCAGTGGGCGGGACAGGGGGCGTGGCAGTTTGCGGGACAAGGGGCGTGTCAGTGGGCGGGGCAAGGGGCGGGACAAGGGGAGTGTCAGTGGGTGGGACAAGGGGAGTGTCAGTGGGTGGGACAAGGGAAGTGTCAGTGGGTGGGACAAGGGGAGTGTCAGTGGGCGGGACAAGGGGAGTGTCAGTGGGCGGGACAAGGGGAGTGTCAGTGGGCGGGACAAGGGAAGTGTCAGTGGGCGGGACAAGGGGAGTGTCAGTGGGTGGGACAAGGGAAGTGTCAGTGGGCGGGGTAACAAGGGGAGTGTCAGTGGGCGGGACAAGGGGAGTGTCAGTGGGCGGGACAAGGGAAGTGTCAGTGGGTGGGACAAGGGGAGTGTCAGTGGGCGGGACAAGGGGAGTGTCAGTGGGTGGGACAAGGGGAGTGTCAGTGGGTGGGACAAGGGAAGTGTCAGTGGGCGGGACAAGGGGAGTGTCAGTGGGTGGGACAAGGGGAGTGTCAGTGGGTGGGACAAGGGGAGTGTCAGTGGGAGGGACAAGGGGAGTGTCAGTGGGCGGGACAAGGGGAGTGTCAGTGGGCGGGGTAACAAGGGGAGTGTCAGTGGGTGGGACAAGGGGAGTGTCAGTGGGAGGGACAAGGGGAGTGTCAGTGGGCGGGGTAACAAGGGGAGTGTCAGTGGGCGGGACAAGGGGAGTGTCAGTGGGCGGGGTAACAAGGGGAGTGTCAGTGGGCGGGACAAGGGGAGTGTCAGTGGGTGGGACAAGGGGAGTGTCAGTGGGTGGGACAAGGGGAGTGTTAGTGGGCGGGGTAACAAGGTGGGCTAAGTTCCCGCAGGCAGCGTGTCCCCCTTCTTTAGCTCAGCTCAGCTCATGTCATGTCATGTCATGTCTTTTGATAATCAAAGACTTTATATATATATATATCAGTATATATAAAGTCTTTTTGAATGCTGGGCTGCTGGGGCTGCTGGAGCTGCTGGAGCTGCTGCTGGGGAAGCTGGCAATGCTTGAGGCGGGCCCCTGTGGAATGCAGCCAGCCAGCCAGCCAGCTATTCCACAGGGCTCCCCTCTGGATTGTGTGTGTGTGTGTGTGTGTGTGTGGTGGGGTGCTGCAGGCTTACCTTGTGGCAGGCAGCAGGAGCCACACAGTGGGACCCTACCATAGTGCACCCTGGAAAAACACAACTGTACGCATCTTGGCAACAAGGCCACTTCACCCAGGGGTGTGTTTTATTTAGGCACCCAAACAAGGTGGGCTAGGTTCCCGCAGGCAGCGTGTCCCCCTTCTTTAGCTCAGCTCAGCTCATGCTCATGTCATGTCATGTCTTTTGATAATCAAAGATTTTATATATATGTATAAATATATATAAAAGCTTTTTCAATGCTGGGGCTGCTGGGGCTGCTGCTGCTGGGGCTGCTGGTGTTGCTGGGGAAGCTGGCAATGGCAGTGGGTGGGACAAGGGGGCGGGACAAGGGGGCGTGGTAGTAGGCGGGACAAGGGGGCGTGGCAGTAGGCGGGACAAGGGGGCGTGGCAGTGGGCGGGACAAGGGGCGTGGCAGTAGGCGGGACAAGGGGGCGTGGCAGTAGGCGGGACAAGGGGGCGTGGCAGTAGGCGGGACAAGGGGGCGTGGCAGTAGGCGGGACAAGGGGCGTGGCAGTGGGCGGGACAAGGGGGCGTGGCAGTAGGCGGGACAAGGGGGTGCGGCAGTAGGCGGGACAAGGGGGCGGGACAAGGGGGCGTGGCAGTGGGCGGGACAAGGGGGTGCGGCAGTAGGCGGGACAAGGGGGCGGGACAAGGGGGCGTGGCAGTAGGCGGGACAAGGGGCGTGGCAGTGGGCGGGACCAGGGGGCGTGGCAATAGGCGGGACAAGGGGGCGGGACAAGGGGCGTGGCAGTGGGCGGGACACGGGGGCGTGGCAGTAGGCGGGACAAGGGGGCGTGGCAGTGGGCGGGACAAGGGGCGTGGCAGTGGGCGGGACAAGGGGGCGTGTCAGTAGGCGGGACAAGGGGGCGTGGCAGTAGGCGGGGCAAGGGGCGGGACAAGGGGGCGTGGCAGTGGGCGGGACAAGGGGCGTGGCAGTAGGCGGGACAAGAGGGCGTGGCAGTATGCGGGACAAGGGGCGTGGCAATCGGCGGGACAAGGGGGCGGGACAAGGGGCGTGGCAGTAGGCGGGACCAGGGGGCGTGGCAGTGGGCGGGACACGGGGGCGTGGCAATAGGCGGGACAAGGGGGCGGGACAAGGGGCGTGTCAGTAGGCGGGACCAGGGGGCGTGGCAGTGGGCGGGACACGGGGGCGTGGCAATAGGCGGGACAAGGGGGCGGGACAAGGGGCGTGTCAGTAGGCGGGACAAGGGGCGTGGCAGTTTGCGGGACAAGGGGCGTGGCAGTGGGCGGGACAAGGGGGCGTGGCAGTGGGCGGGACAAGGGGCGTGGCAGTAGGCGGGACAAGGGGGCGTGGCAGTAGGCGGGACAAGGGGGCGTGGCAGTAGGCGGGACAAGGGGGCGTGGCAGTAGGCGGGGCAAGGGGCGGGACAAGGGGGCGTGGCAGTGGGCGGGACAAGGGGGCGTGGCAGTAGGCGGGACAAGGGGGCGGGACAAGGGGGCGTGTCAGTAGGCGGGACAAGGGGCGTGGCAGTGGGCGGGACAGGGGGCGTGGCAGTTTGCGGGACAAGGGGCGTGGCAGTGGGCGGGACAAGGGGAGTGTCAGTGGGTGGGACAAGGGGAGTGTCAGTGGGTGGGACAAGGGAAGTGTCAGTGGGTGGGACAAGGGGGCGTGGCAGTAGGCGGGACAAGGGGGCGTGGCAGTGGGCGGGACAAGGGGCGTGGCAGTAGGCGGGACAAGGGGGCGTGTCAGTAGGCGGGACAAGGGGGCGGGACAAGGGGGCGTGGCAGTGGGCGGGACAAGGGGGCGTGGCAGTAGGCGGGACAAGGGGGCGGGACAAGGGGGCGTGGCAGTAGGCGGGACAAGGGGCGTGGCAGTGGGCGGGACCAGGGGGCGTGGCAATAGGCGGGACAAGGGGGCGGGACAAGGGGCGTGGCAGTGGGCGGGACAAGGGGAGTGTCAGTGGGTGGGACAAGGGGAGTGTCAGTGGGTGGGACAAGGGAAGTGTCAGTGGGTGGGACAAGGGGGCGTGGCAGTAGGCGGGACAAGGGGGCGTGGCAGTGGGCGGGACAAGGGGCGTGGCAGTAGGCGGGACAAGGGGGCGTGTCAGTAGGCGGGACAAGGGGGCGGGACAAGGGGGCGTGGCAGTGGGCGGGACAAGGGGGCGTGGCAGTAGGCGGGACAAGGGGGCGGGACAAGGGGGCGTGGCAGTAGGCGGGACAAGGGGCGTGGCAGTGGGCGGGACCAGGGGGCGTGGCAATAGGCGGGACAAGGGGGCGGGACAAGGGGCGTGGCAGTGGGCGGGACACGGGGGCGTGGCAATAGGCGGGACAAGGGGCGTGTCAGTAGGCGGGACAAGCGGCGTGGCAGTAGGCTTGACAAGGGGGCGTGGCAGTAGGCGGGACAAGGGGGCGTGGCAGTAGGCGGCGCAAGGGGCGGGACAAGTGGGCGTGGCAGTAGGCGGGACAAGGGGGCGTGGCAGTAGGCGGGACAAGGGGGCGTGGCAGTAGGCGGGACAAGGGGGCGTGGCAGTAGGCGGGACAAGGGGGCGTGGCAGTAGGCGGGACAAGGGGGCGTGGCAGTGGGCGGGACAAGGGGCGTGGCAGTGGGCGGGACAAGGGGGCGTGGCAGTAGGCGGGGCAAGGGGCGGGACAAGGGGGCGTGGCAGTGGGCGGGACAAGGGGGTGCGGCAGTAGGCGGGACAAGGGGGCGGGACAAGGGGGCGTGGCAGTAGGCGGGACAAGGGGCGTGGCAGTGGGCGGGACCAGGGGGCGTGGCAATAGGCGGGACAAGGGGGCGGGACAAGGGGCGTGGCAGTGGGCGGGACACGGGGGCGTGGCAATAGGCGGGACAAGGGGGCGGGACAAGGGGCGTGTCAGTAGGCGGGACAAGGGGGCGTGGCAGTAGGCGGGGCAACGGGCGGGACAAGGGGGCGGGACAAGGGGGCGTGGCAGTAGGCGGGACAAGGGGGCGGGACAAGGGGGCGTGGCAGTAGGCGGGACAAGGGGCGTGGCAGTGGGCGGGACCAGGGGGCGTGGCAATAGGCGGGACAAGGGGGCGGGACAAGGGGCGTGGCAGTGGGCGGTACACGGGGGCGTGGCAATAGGCGGGACAAGGGGGCGGGACAAGGGGCGTGTCAGTAGGCGGGACAAGCGGCGTGGCAGTAGGCTTGACAAGGGGGCGTGGCAATAGGCGGGACAAGGGGGCGGGACAAGGGGCGTGGCAGTGGGCGGGACAAGGGGGCGTGGCAGTAGGCGGGACAAGGGGGCGGGACAAGGGGGCGTGGCAGTAGGCGGGACAGGGGGCGTGGCAGTGGGCGGGACCAGGGGGCGTGGCAATAGGCGGGACAAGGGGGCGGGACAAGGGGCGTGGCAGTGGGCGGGACACGGGGGCGTGGCAATAGGCGGGACAAGGGGGCGGGACAAGGGGCGTGTCAGTAGGCGGGACAAGGGGGCGTGGCAGTAGGCGGGACAAGGGGGCGTGGCAGTGGGCGGGACAAGGGGCGTGGCAGTGGGCGGGACAAGGGGGCGTGTCAGTAGGCGGGACAAGGGGGCGTGGCAGTAGGCGGGGCAAGGGGCGGGACAAGGGGGCGTGGCAGTGGGCGGGACAAGGGGGCGTGGCAGTAGGCGGGACAAGGGGGCGTGGCAGTAGGCGGGACAAGGGGCGTGGCAGTGGGCGGGACCAGGGGGCGTGGCAATAGGCGGGACAAGGGGGCGGGACAAGGGGCGTGGCAGTGGGCGGTACACGGGGGCGTGGCAATAGGCGGGACAAGGGGGCGGGACAAGGGGAGTGTCAGTGGGCGGGACAAGGGGCGTGGCAGTGGGCGGGACAAGGGGGCGTGTCAGTAGGCGGGACAAGGGGCGTGGCAGTGGACGGGACAAGGGGGCGTGGCAGTAGGCGGGACAAGGGGGCGTGGCAGTAGGCGGCGCAAGGGGCGGGACAAGGGGGCGTGGCAGTAGGCGGCGCAAGGGGCGGGACAAGGGGGCGTGGCAGTAGGCGGGACAAGGGGGCTTGGCAGTAGCCGGGACAAGGGACGTGGCAGTAGGCGGGACAAGGGGGCGGGACAAGGGGCGTGTCAGTAGGCGGGACAAGGGGGCGTGGCAGTAGGCGGGACAAGGGGGCGTGGCAGTGGGCGGGACAAGGGGCGTGGCAGTGGGCGGGACAAGGGGGCGTGTCAGTAGGCGGGACAAGGGGGCGTGGCAGTAGGCGGGGCAAGGGGCGGGACAAGGGGGCGTGGCAGTGGGCGGGACAAGGGGGCGTGGCAGTAGGCGGGACAAGGGGGCGGGACAAGGGGGCGTGGCAGTAGGCGGGACAAGGGGCGTGGCAGTGGGCGGGACCAGGGGGCGTGGCAATAGGCGGGACAAGGGGGCGGGACAAGGGGCGTGGCAGTGGGCGGGACACGGGGGCGTGGCAATAGGCGGGACAAGGGGGCGGGACAAGGGGCGTGTCAGTAGGCGGGACAAGCGGCGTGGCAGTAGGCTTGACAAGGGGGCGTGGCAATAGGCGGGACAAGGGGGCGGGACAAGGGGAGTGTCAGTGGGCGGGACAAGGGGCGTGGCAGTGGGCGGGACAAGGGGGCGTGGCAATAGGCGGGACAAGGGGGCGGGACAAGGGGCGTGGCAGTAGGCGGGACCAGGGGGCGTGGCAGTGGGCGGGACAAGGGGCGTGGCAGTAGGCGGGACAAGAGGGCGTGGCAGTATGCGGGACAAGGGGCGTGGCAGTAGGCGGGACAAGGGGGCGTGGCAGTGGGCGGGACAAGGGGCGTGGCAGTGGGCGGGACAAGGGGCGTGGCAGTAGGCGGGACAAGGGGGCGGGACAAGGGGCGTGTCAGTAGGCGGGACCAGGGGGCGTGGCAGTAGGCGGGACAAGGGGGCGTGGCAGTGGGCGGGACAAGGGGCGTGGCAGTAGGCGGGACAAGGGGCGTGGCAATCGGCGGGACAAGGGGGCGGGACAAGGGGCGTGGCAGTAGGCGGGACCAGGGGGCGTGGCAGTGGGCGGGACACGGGGGCGTGGCAATAGGCGGGACAAGGGGGCGGGACAAGGGGCGTGTCAGTAGGCGGGACCAGGGGGCGTGGCAGTGGGCGGGACACGGGGGCGTGGCAATAGGCGGGACAAGGGGGCGGGACAAGGGGCGTGTCAGTAGGCGGGACAAGGGGCGTGGCAGTTTGCGGGACAAGGGGCGTGGCAGTGGGCGGGACAAGGGGGCGTGGCAGTGGGCGGGACAAGGGGCGTGGCAGTAGGCGGGACAAGGGGGCGTGGCAGTAGGCGGGACAAGGGGGCGTGGCAGTAGGCGGGACAAGGGGGCGTGGCAGTAGGCGGGGCAAGGGGCGGGACAAGGGGGCGTGGCAGTGGGCGGGACAAGGGGGCGTGGCAGTAGGCGGAACAAGGGGGCGGGACAAGGGGGCGTGTCAGTAGGCGGGACAAGGGGCGTGGCAGTGGGCGGGACAGGGGGCGTGGCAGTTTGCGGGACAAGGGGCGTGTCAGTGGGCGGGGCAAGGGGCGGGACAAGGGGAGTGTCAGTGGGTGGGACAAGGGGAGTGTCAGTGGGTGGGACAAGGGAAGTGTCAGTGGGTGGGACAAGGGGAGTGTCAGTGGGCGGGACAAGGGGAGTGTCAGTGGGCGGGACAAGGGGAGTGTCAGTGGGCGGGACAAGGGAAGTGTCAGTGGGCGGGACAAGGGGAGTGTCAGTGGGTGGGACAAGGGAAGTGTCAGTGGGCGGGGTAACAAGGGGAGTGTCAGTGGGCGGGACAAGGGGAGTGTCAGTGGGCGGGACAAGGGAAGTGTCAGTGGGTGGGACAAGGGGAGTGTCAGTGGGCGGGACAAGGGGAGTGTCAGTGGGTGGGACAAGGGGAGTGTCAGTGGGTGGGACAAGGGAAGTGTCAGTGGGCGGGACAAGGGGAGTGTCAGTGGGTGGGACAAGGGGAGTGTCAGTGGGTGGGACAAGGGGAGTGTCAGTGGGAGGGACAAGGGGAGTGTCAGTGGGCGGGACAAGGGGAGTGTCAGTGGGCGGGGTAACAAGGGGAGTGTCAGTGGGTGGGACAAGGGGAGTGTCAGTGGGAGGGACAAGGGGAGTGTCAGTGGGCGGGGTAACAAGGGGAGTGTCAGTGGGCGGGACAAGGGGAGTGTCAGTGGGCGGGGTAACAAGGGGAGTGTCAGTGGGCGGGACAAGGGGAGTGTCAGTGGGTGGGACAAGGGGAGTGTCAGTGGGTGGGACAAGGGGAGTGTTAGTGGGCGGGGTAACAAGGTGGGCTAAGTTCCCGCAGGCAGCGTGTCCCCCTTCTTTAGCTCAGCTCAGCTCATGTCATGTCATGTCATGTCTTTTGATAATCAAAGACTTTATATATATATATATCAGTATATATAAAGTCTTTTTGAATGCTGGGCTGCTGGGGCTGCTGGAGCTGCTGGAGCTGCTGCTGGGGAAGCTGGCAATGCTTGAGGCGGGCCCCTGTGGAATGCAGCCAGCCAGCCAGCCAGCTATTCCACAGGGCTCCCCTCTGGATTGTGTGTGTGTGTGTGTGTGTGTGTGGTGGGGTGCTGCAGGCTTACCTTGTGGCAGGCAGCAGGAGCCACACAGTGGGACCCTACCATAGTGCACCCTGGAAAAACACAACTGTACGCATCTTGGCAACAAGGCCACTTCACCCAGGGGTGTGTTTTATTTAGGCACCCAAACAAGGTGGGCTAGGTTCCCGCAGGCAGCGTGTCCCCCTTCTTTAGCTCAGCTCAGCTCATGCTCATGTCATGTCATGTCTTTTGATAATCAAAGATTTTATATATATGTATAAATATATATAAAAGCTTTTTCAATGCTGGGGCTGCTGGGGCTGCTGCTGCTGGGGCTGCTGGTGTTGCTGGGGAAGCTGGCAATGGCAGTGGGTGGGACAAGGGGGCGGGACAAGGGGGCGTGGTAGTAGGCGGGACAAGGGGGCGTGGCAGTAGGCGGGACAAGGGGGCGTGGCAGTGGGCGGGACAAGGGGCGTGGCAGTAGGCGGGACAAGGGGGCGTGGCAGTAGGCGGGACAAGGGGGCGTGGCAGTAGGCGGGACAAGGGGGCGTGGCAGTAGGCGGGACAAGGGGCGTGGCAGTGGGCGGGACAAGGGGGCGTGGCAGTAGGCGGGACAAGGGGGTGCGGCAGTAGGCGGGACAAGGGGGCGGGACAAGGGGGCGTGGCAGTGGGCGGGA
Organism: Pristiophorus japonicus; assembly: GCF_044704955.1. Classification (NCBI taxonomy): domain Eukaryota; kingdom Metazoa; phylum Chordata; class Chondrichthyes; family Pristiophoridae; genus Pristiophorus; species Pristiophorus japonicus. Next base: position 42,542 of record NW_027250927.1, on the reverse strand, counting down.
CAAGGGGGTGCGGCAGTAGGCGGGACAAGGGGGCGGGACAAGGGGGCGTGGCAGTAGGCGGGACAAGGGGCGTGGCAGTGGGCGGGACCAGGGGGCGTGGCAATAGGCGGGACAAGGGGGCGGGACAAGGGGCGTGGCAGTGGGCGGGACACGGGGGCGTGGCAGTAGGCGGGACAAGGGGGCGTGGCAGTGGGCGGGACAAGGGGCGTGGCAGTGGGCGGGACAAGGGGGCGTGTCAGTAGGCGGGACAAGGGGGCGTGGCAGTAGGCGGGGCAAGGGGCGGGACAAGGGGGCGTGGCAGTGGGCGGGACAAGGGGCGTGGCAGTAGGCGGGACAAGAGGGCGTGGCAGTATGCGGGACAAGGGGCGTGGCAATCGGCGGGACAAGGGGGCGGGACAAGGGGCGTGGCAGTAGGCGGGACCAGGGGGCGTGGCAGTGGGCGGGACACGGGGGCGTGGCAATAGGCGGGACAAGGGGGCGGGACAAGGGGCGTGTCAGTAGGCGGGACCAGGGGGCGTGGCAGTGGGCGGGACACGGGGGCGTGGCAATAGGCGGGACAAGGGGGCGGGACAAGGGGCGTGTCAGTAGGCGGGACAAGGGGCGTGGCAGTTTGCGGGACAAGGGGCGTGGCAGTGGGCGGGACAAGGGGGCGTGGCAGTGGGCGGGACAAGGGGCGTGGCAGTAGGCGGGACAAGGGGGCGTGGCAGTAGGCGGGACAAGGGGGCGTGGCAGTAGGCGGGACAAGGGGGCGTGGCAGTAGGCGGGGCAAGGGGCGGGACAAGGGGGCGTGGCAGTGGGCGGGACAAGGGGGCGTGGCAGTAGGCGGGACAAGGGGGCGGGACAAGGGGGCGTGTCAGTAGGCGGGACAAGGGGCGTGGCAGTGGGCGGGACAGGGGGCGTGGCAGTTTGCGGGACAAGGGGCGTGGCAGTGGGCGGGACAAGGGGAGTGTCAGTGGGTGGGACAAGGGGAGTGTCAGTGGGTGGGACAAGGGAAGTGTCAGTGGGTGGGACAAGGGGGCGTGGCAGTAGGCGGGACAAGGGGGCGTGGCAGTGGGCGGGACAAGGGGCGTGGCAGTAGGCGGGACAAGGGGGCGTGTCAGTAGGCGGGACAAGGGGGCGGGACAAGGGGGCGTGGCAGTGGGCGGGACAAGGGGGCGTGGCAGTAGGCGGGACAAGGGGGCGGGACAAGGGGGCGTGGCAGTAGGCGGGACAAGGGGCGTGGCAGTGGGCGGGACCAGGGGGCGTGGCAATAGGCGGGACAAGGGGGCGGGACAAGGGGCGTGGCAGTGGGCGGGACAAGGGGAGTGTCAGTGGGTGGGACAAGGGGAGTGTCAGTGGGTGGGACAAGGGAAGTGTCAGTGGGTGGGACAAGGGGGCGTGGCAGTAGGCGGGACAAGGGGGCGTGGCAGTGGGCGGGACAAGGGGCGTGGCAGTAGGCGGGACAAGGGGGCGTGTCAGTAGGCGGGACAAGGGGGCGGGACAAGGGGGCGTGGCAGTGGGCGGGACAAGGGGGCGTGGCAGTAGGCGGGACAAGGGGGCGGGACAAGGGGGCGTGGCAGTAGGCGGGACAAGGGGCGTGGCAGTGGGCGGGACCAGGGGGCGTGGCAATAGGCGGGACAAGGGGGCGGGACAAGGGGCGTGGCAGTGGGCGGGACACGGGGGCGTGGCAATAGGCGGGACAAGGGGCGTGTCAGTAGGCGGGACAAGCGGCGTGGCAGTAGGCTTGACAAGGGGGCGTGGCAGTAGGCGGGACAAGGGGGCGTGGCAGTAGGCGGCGCAAGGGGCGGGACAAGTGGGCGTGGCAGTAGGCGGGACAAGGGGGCGTGGCAGTAGGCGGGACAAGGGGGCGTGGCAGTAGGCGGGACAAGGGGGCGTGGCAGTAGGCGGGACAAGGGGGCGTGGCAGTAGGCGGGACAAGGGGGCGTGGCAGTGGGCGGGACAAGGGGCGTGGCAGTGGGCGGGACAAGGGGGCGTGGCAGTAGGCGGGGCAAGGGGCGGGACAAGGGGGCGTGGCAGTGGGCGGGACAAGGGGGTGCGGCAGTAGGCGGGACAAGGGGGCGGGACAAGGGGGCGTGGCAGTAGGCGGGACAAGGGGCGTGGCAGTGGGCGGGACCAGGGGGCGTGGCAATAGGCGGGACAAGGGGGCGGGACAAGGGGCGTGGCAGTGGGCGGGACACGGGGGCGTGGCAATAGGCGGGACAAGGGGGCGGGACAAGGGGCGTGTCAGTAGGCGGGACAAGGGGGCGTGGCAGTAGGCGGGGCAACGGGCGGGACAAGGGGGCGGGACAAGGGGGCGTGGCAGTAGGCGGGACAAGGGGGCGGGACAAGGGGGCGTGGCAGTAGGCGGGACAAGGGGCGTGGCAGTGGGCGGGACCAGGGGGCGTGGCAATAGGCGGGACAAGGGGGCGGGACAAGGGGCGTGGCAGTGGGCGGTACACGGGGGCGTGGCAATAGGCGGGACAAGGGGGCGGGACAAGGGGCGTGTCAGTAGGCGGGACAAGCGGCGTGGCAGTAGGCTTGACAAGGGGGCGTGGCAATAGGCGGGACAAGGGGGCGGGACAAGGGGCGTGGCAGTGGGCGGGACAAGGGGGCGTGGCAGTAGGCGGGACAAGGGGGCGGGACAAGGGGGCGTGGCAGTAGGCGGGACAGGGGGCGTGGCAGTGGGCGGGACCAGGGGGCGTGGCAATAGGCGGGACAAGGGGGCGGGACAAGGGGCGTGGCAGTGGGCGGGACACGGGGGCGTGGCAATAGGCGGGACAAGGGGGCGGGACAAGGGGCGTGTCAGTAGGCGGGACAAGGGGGCGTGGCAGTAGGCGGGACAAGGGGGCGTGGCAGTGGGCGGGACAAGGGGGCGTGGCAGTGGGCGGGACAAGGGGCGTGGCAGTGGGCGGGACACGGGGGCGTGGCAATAGGCGGGACAAGGGGGCGGGACAAGGGGAGTGTCAGTGGGCGGGACAAGGGGCGTGGCAGTGGGCGGGACAAGGGGGCGTGGCAGTGGGCGGGACAAGGGGGCGTGGCAATAGGCGGGACAAGGGGGCGGGACACGGGGGCGTGGCAATAGGCGGGACAAGGGGGCGGGACAAGGGGCGTGTCAGTAGGCGGGACAAGGGGGCGTGGCAGTAGGCGGGACAAGGGGGCGTGGCAGTAGGCGGCGCAAGGGGCGGAACAAGGGGGCGTGGCAGTAGGCGGGACAAGGGGGCGTGGCAGTAGGCGGGACAAGGGGGCGGGACAAGGGGCGTGTCAGTAGGCGGGACAAGGGGCGTGGCAGTGGGCGGGACAAGGGGGCGTGTCAGTAGGCGGGACAAGGGGCGTGGCAGTGGGCGGGACAAGGGGGCGTGTCAGTAGGCGGGACAAGGTGCGTGGCAGTGGGCGGGACAAGGGGGCGTGTCAGTAGGCGGGACAAGGGGCGTGGCAGTGGGCGGGACAAGGGGGCGTGGCAGTAGGCGGGACAAGGGGGCGTGGCAGTAGGCGGCGCAAGGGGCGGGACAAGGGGGCGTGGCAGTGGGCGGGACAAGGAGGCGTGGCAGTAGGCGGGACAAGGGGGCGTGGCAGTAGGCGGGACAAGGGGCGTGGCAGTAGGCGGGACAAGGGGGCGTGGCAGTAGGCGGGACAAGTGGGCGTGGCAGTATGCGGGACAAGGGGCGTGGCAATCGGCGGGACAAGGGGGCGGGACAAGGGGCGTGTCAGTAGGCGGGACAAGGGGCGTGGCATTGGGCGGGACAAGGGGGCGTGTCAGTAGGCGGGACAAGGGGCGTGGCAGTGGGCGGGACAAGGGGGCGTGTCAGTAGGCGGGACAAGGGGCGTGGCAGTGGGCGGGACAAGGGGGCGTGTCAGTGGGCGGGACAAGGGGGCGTGGCAGTATGCGGGACAAGGGGGCGGGACAAGGGGGCGTGGCAGTAGGCGGGACAAGGGGCGTGGCAGTGGGCGGGACCAGGGGGCGTGGCAATAGGCGGGACAAGGGGGCGGGACAAGGGGCGTGGCAGTGGGCGGGACACGGGGGCGTGGCAATAGGCGGGACAAGGGGGCGGGACAAGGGGCGTGTCAGTAGGCGGGACAAGCGGCGTGGCAGTAGGCTTGACAAGGGGGCGTGGCAGTAGGCGGGACAAGGGGGCGTGGCAGTAGGCGGCGCAAGGGGCGGGACAAGGGGGCGTGGCAGTAGGCGGCGCAAGGGGGCGTGGCAGTAGGCGGGACAAGGGGGCGTGGCAGTTGCCGGGACAAGGGGGCGTGGCAGTAGGCGGGACAAGGGGGCGTGGCAGTAGGCGGGACAAGGGGCGGGACAAGGGGGCGTGGCAGTGGGCGGGACAAGGGGGTGCGGCAGTAGGCGGGACAAGGGGGCGGGACAAGGGGGCGTGGCAGTAGGCGGGACAAGGGGCGTGGCAGTGGGCGGGACCAGGGGGCGTGGCAACAGGCGGGACAAGGGGGCGTGTCAGTAGGCGGAACAAGGGGGCGTGGCAGTAGGCGGGGCAACGGGCGGGACAAGGGGGCGGGACAAGGGGGCGTGGCAGTAGGCGGGACAAGGGGGCGGGACAAGGGGGCGTGGCAGTAGGCGGGACAAGGGGCGTGGCAGTGGGCGGGACCAGGGGGCGTGGCAATAGGCGGGACAAGGGGGCGGGACAAGGGGCGTGGCATTGGGCGGTACACGGGGGCGTGGCAAGGGGGCGGGACAAGGGGCGTGTCAGTAGGCGGGACAAGCGGCGTGGCAGTAGGCTTGACAAGGGGGCGTGGCAATAGGCGGGACAAGGGGGCGGGACAAGGGGCGTGTCAGTAGGCGGGACAAGGGGGCGTGTCAGTAGGCGGGACAAGGGGCGTGGCAGTGGGCGGGACAAGGGGGCGTGGCAGTAGGCGGGACAAGGGGGCGTGGCAGTAGGCGGCGCAAGGGGCGGGACAAGGGGGCGTGGCAGTGGGCGGGACAAGGAGGCGTGGCAATAGGCGGGACAAGGGGGCGGGACAAGGGGCGTGTCAGTAGGCGGGACAAGGGGAGTGTCAGTGGGCGGGGTAACAAGGTGGGCTAAGTTCCCGCAGGCAGCGTGTCCCCCTTCTTTAGCTCAGCTCAGCTCATGTCATGTCATGTCATGTCTTTTGATAATCAAAGACTTTATATATATATATATCAGTATATATAAAGTCTTTTTGAATGCTGGGCTGCTGGGGCTGCTGGAGCTGCTGGAGCTGCTGCTGGGGAAGCTGGCAATGCTTGAGGCGGGCCCCTGTGGAATGCAGCCAGCCAGCCAGCCAGCTATTCCACAGGGCTCCCCTCTGGATTGTGTGTGTGTGTGTGTGTGTGTGTGGTGGGGTGCTGCAGGCTTACCTTGTGGCAGGCAGCAGGAGCCACACAGTGGGACCCTACCATAGTGCACCCTGGAAAAACACAACTGTACGCATCTTGGCAACAAGGCCACTTCACCCAGGGGTGTGTTTTATTTAGGCACCCAAACAAGGTGGGCTAGGTTCCCGCAGGCAGCGTGTCCCCCTTCTTTAGCTCAGCTCAGCTCATGCTCATGTCATGTCATGTCTTTTGATAATCAAAGATTTTATATATATGTATAAATATATATAAAAGCTTTTTCAATGCTGGGGCTGCTGGGGCTGCTGCTGCTGGGGCTGCTGGTGTTGCTGGGGAAGCTGGCAATGGCAGTGGGTGGGACAAGGGGGCGGGACAAGGGGGCGTGGTAGTAGGCGGGACAAGGGGGCGTGGCAGTAGGCGGGACAAGGGGGCGTGGCAGTGGGCGGGACAAGGGGCGTGGCAGTAGGCGGGACAAGGGGGCGTGGCAGTAGGCGGGACAAGGGGGCGTGGCAGTAGGCGGGACAAGGGGGCGTGGCAGTAGGCGGGACAAGGGGCGTGGCAGTGGGCGGGACAAGGGGGCGTGGCAGTAGGCGGGACAAGGGGGTGCGGCAGTAGGCGGGACAAGGGGGCGGGACAAGGGGGCGTGGCAGTGGGCGGGACAAGGGGGTGCGGCAGTAGGCGGGACAAGGGGGCGGGACAAGGGGGCGTGGCAGTAGGCGGGACAAGGGGCGTGGCAGTGGGCGGGACCAGGGGGCGTGGCAATAGGCGGGACAAGGGGGCGGGACAAGGGGCGTGGCAGTGGGCGGGACACGGGGGCGTGGCAGTAGGCGGGACAAGGGGGCGTGGCAGTGGGCGGGACAAGGGGCGTGGCAGTGGGCGGGACAAGGGGGCGTGTCAGTAGGCGGGACAAGGGGGCGTGGCAGTAGGCGGGGCAAGGGGCGGGACAAGGGGGCGTGGCAGTGGGCGGGACAAGGGGCGTGGCAGTAGGCGGGACAAGAGGGCGTGGCAGTATGCGGGACAAGGGGCGTGGCAATCGGCGGGACAAGGGGGCGGGACAAGGGGCGTGGCAGTAGGCGGGACCAGGGGGCGTGGCAGTGGGCGGGACACGGGGGCGTGGCAATAGGCGGGACAAGGGGGCGGGACAAGGGGCGTGTCAGTAGGCGGGACCAGGGGGCGTGGCAGTGGGCGGGACACGGGGGCGTGGCAATAGGCGGGACAAGGGGGCGGGACAAGGGGCGTGTCAGTAGGCGGGACAAGGGGCGTGGCAGTTTGCGGGACAAGGGGCGTGGCAGTGGGCGGGACAAGGGGGCGTGGCAGTGGGCGGGACAAGGGGCGTGGCAGTAGGCGGGACAAGGGGGCGTGGCAGTAGGCGGGACAAGGGGGCGTGGCAGTAGGCGGGACAAGGGGGCGTGGCAGTAGGCGGGGCAAGGGGCGGGACAAGGGGGCGTGGCAGTGGGCGGGACAAGGGGGCGTGGCAGTAGGCGGGACAAGGGGGCGGGACAAGGGGGCGTGTCAGTAGGCGGGACAAGGGGCGTGGCAGTGGGCGGGACAGGGGGCGTGGCAGTTTGCGGGACAAGGGGCGTGGCAGTGGGCGGGACAAGGGGAGTGTCAGTGGGTGGGACAAGGGGAGTGTCAGTGGGTGGGACAAGGGAAGTGTCAGTGGGTGGGACAAGGGGGCGTGGCAGTAGGCGGGACAAGGGGGCGTGGCAGTGGGCGGGACAAGGGGCGTGGCAGTAGGCGGGACAAGGGGGCGTGTCAGTAGGCGGGACAAGGGGGCGGGACAAGGGGGCGTGGCAGTGGGCGGGACAAGGGGGCGTGGCAGTAGGCGGGACAAGGGGGCGGGACAAGGGGGCGTGGCAGTAGGCGGGACAAGGGGCGTGGCAGTGGGCGGGACCAGGGGGCGTGGCAATAGGCGGGACAAGGGGGCGGGACAAGGGGCGTGGCAGTGGGCGGGACAAGGGGAGTGTCAGTGGGTGGGACAAGGGGAGTGTCAGTGGGTGGGACAAGGGAAGTGTCAGTGGGTGGGACAAGGGGGCGTGGCAGTAGGCGGGACAAGGGGGCGTGGCAGTGGGCGGGACAAGGGGCGTGGCAGTAGGCGGGACAAGGGGGCGTGTCAGTAGGCGGGACAAGGGGGCGGGACAAGGGGGCGTGGCAGTGGGCGGGACAAGGGGGCGTGGCAGTAGGCGGGACAAGGGGGCGGGACAAGGGGGCGTGGCAGTAGGCGGGACAAGGGGCGTGGCAGTGGGCGGGACCAGGGGGCGTGGCAATAGGCGGGACAAGGGGGCGGGACAAGGGGCGTGGCAGTGGGCGGGACACGGGGGCGTGGCAATAGGCGGGACAAGGGGCGTGTCAGTAGGCGGGACAAGCGGCGTGGCAGTAGGCTTGACAAGGGGGCGTGGCAGTAGGCGGGACAAGGGGGCGTGGCAGTAGGCGGCGCAAGGGGCGGGACAAGTGGGCGTGGCAGTAGGCGGGACAAGGGGGCGTGGCAGTAGGCGGGACAAGGGGGCGTGGCAGTAGGCGGGACAAGGGGGCGTGGCAGTAGGCGGGACAAGGGGGCGTGGCAGTAGGCGGGACAAGGGGGCGTGGCAGTGGGCGGGACAAGGGGCGTGGCAGTGGGCGGGACAAGGGGGCGTGGCAGTAGGCGGGGCAAGGGGCGGGACAAGGGGGCGTGGCAGTGGGCGGGACAAGGGGGTGCGGCAGTAGGCGGGACAAGGGGGCGGGACAAGGGGGCGTGGCAGTAGGCGGGACAAGGGGCGTGGCAGTGGGCGGGACCAGGGGGCGTGGCAATAGGCGGGACAAGGGGGCGGGACAAGGGGCGTGGCAGTGGGCGGGACACGGGGGCGTGGCAATAGGCGGGACAAGGGGGCGGGACAAGGGGCGTGTCAGTAGGCGGGACAAGGGGGCGTGGCAGTAGGCGGGGCAACGGGCGGGACAAGGGGGCGGGACAAGGGGGCGTGGCAGTAGGCGGGACAAGGGGGCGGGACAAGGGGGCGTGGCAGTAGGCGGGACAAGGGGCGTGGCAGTGGGCGGGACCAGGGGGCGTGGCAATAGGCGGGACAAGGGGGCGGGACAAGGGGCGTGGCAGTGGGCGGTACACGGGGGCGTGGCAATAGGCGGGACAAGGGGGCGGGACAAGGGGCGTGTCAGTAGGCGGGACAAGCGGCGTGGCAGTAGGCTTGACAAGGGGGCGTGGCAATAGGCGGGACAAGGGGGCGGGACAAGGGGCGTGGCAGTGGGCGGGACAAGGGGGCGTGGCAGTAGGCGGGACAAGGGGGCGGGACAAGGGGGCGTGGCAGTAGGCGGGACAGGGGGCGTGGCAGTGGGCGGGACCAGGGGGCGTGGCAATAGGCGGGACAAGGGGGCGGGACAAGGGGCGTGGCAGTGGGCGGGACACGGGGGCGTGGCAATAGGCGGGACAAGGGGGCGGGACAAGGGGCGTGTCAGTAGGCGGGACAAGGGGGCGTGGCAGTAGGCGGGACAAGGGGGCGTGGCAGTGGGCGGGACAAGGGGCGTGGCAGTGGGCGGGACAAGGGGGCGTGTCAGTAGGCGGGACAAGGGGGCGTGGCAGTAGGCGGGGCAAGGGGCGGGACAAGGGGGCGTGGCAGTGGGCGGGACAAGGGGGCGTGGCAGTAGGCGGGACAAGGGGGCGTGGCAGTAGGCGGGACAAGGGGCGTGGCAGTGGGCGGGACCAGGGGGCGTGGCAATAGGCGGGACAAGGGGGCGGGACAAGGGGCGTGGCAGTGGGCGGTACACGGGGGCGTGGCAATAGGCGGGACAAGGGGGCGGGACAAGGGGAGTGTCAGTGGGCGGGACAAGGGGCGTGGCAGTGGGCGGGACAAGGGGGCGTGTCAGTAGGCGGGACAAGGGGCGTGGCAGTGGACGGGACAAGGGGGCGTGGCAGTAGGCGGGACAAGGGGGCGTGGCAGTAGGCGGCGCAAGGGGCGGGACAAGGGGGCGTGGCAGTAGGCGGCGCAAGGGGCGGGACAAGGGGGCGTGGCAGTAGGCGGGACAAGGGGGCTTGGCAGTAGCCGGGACAAGGGACGTGGCAGTAGGCGGGACAAGGGGGCGGGACAAGGGGCGTGTCAGTAGGCGGGACAAGGGGGCGTGGCAGTAGGCGGGACAAGGGGGCGTGGCAGTGGGCGGGACAAGGGGCGTGGCAGTGGGCGGGACAAGGGGGCGTGTCAGTAGGCGGGACAAGGGGGCGTGGCAGTAGGCGGGGCAAGGGGCGGGACAAGGGGGCGTGGCAGTGGGCGGGACAAGGGGGCGTGGCAGTAGGCGGGACAAGGGGGCGGGACAAGGGGGCGTGGCAGTAGGCGGGACAAGGGGCGTGGCAGTGGGCGGGACCAGGGGGCGTGGCAATAGGCGGGACAAGGGGGCGGGACAAGGGGCGTGGCAGTGGGCGGGACACGGGGGCGTGGCAATAGGCGGGACAAGGGGGCGGGACAAGGGGCGTGTCAGTAGGCGGGACAAGCGGCGTGGCAGTAGGCTTGACAAGGGGGCGTGGCAATAGGCGGGACAAGGGGGCGGGACAAGGGGAGTGTCAGTGGGCGGGACAAGGGGCGTGGCAGTGGGCGGGACAAGGGGGCGTGGCAATAGGCGGGACAAGGGGGCGGGACAAGGGGCGTGGCAGTAGGCGGGACCAGGGGGCGTGGCAGTGGGCGGGACAAGGGGCGTGGCAGTAGGCGGGACAAGAGGGCGTGGCAGTATGCGGGACAAGGGGCGTGGCAGTAGGCGGGACAAGGGGGCGTGGCAGTGGGCGGGACAAGGGGCGTGGCAGTGGGCGGGACAAGGGGCGTGGCAGTAGGCGGGACAAGGGGGCGGGACAAGGGGCGTGTCAGTAGGCGGGACCAGGGGGCGTGGCAGTAGGCGGGACAAGGGGGCGTGGCAGTGGGCGGGACAAGGGGCGTGGCAGTAGGCGGGACAAGGGGCGTGGCAATCGGCGGGACAAGGGGGCGGGACAAGGGGCGTGGCAGTAGGCGGGACCAGGGGGCGTGGCAGTGGGCGGGACACGGGGGCGTGGCAATAGGCGGGACAAGGGGGCGGGACAAGGGGCGTGTCAGTAGGCGGGACCAGGGGGCGTGGCAGTGGGCGGGACACGGGGGCGTGGCAATAGGCGGGACAAGGGGGCGGGACAAGGGGCGTGTCAGTAGGCGGGACAAGGGGCGTGGCAGTTTGCGGGACAAGGGGCGTGGCAGTGGGCGGGACAAGGGGGCGTGGCAGTGGGCGGGACAAGGGGCGTGGCAGTAGGCGGGACAAGGGGGCGTGGCAGTAGGCGGGACAAGGGGGCGTGGCAGTAGGCGGGACAAGGGGGCGTGGCAGTAGGCGGGGCAAGGGGCGGGACAAGGGGGCGTGGCAGTGGGCGGGACAAGGGGGCGTGGCAGTAGGCGGAACAAGGGGGCGGGACAAGGGGGCGTGTCAGTAGGCGGGACAAGGGGCGTGGCAGTGGGCGGGACAGGGGGCGTGGCAGTTTGCGGGACAAGGGGCGTGTCAGTGGGCGGGGCAAGGGGCGGGACAAGGGGAGTGTCAGTGGGTGGGACAAGGGGAGTGTCAGTGGGTGGGACAAGGGAAGTGTCAGTGGGTGGGACAAGGGGAGTGTCAGTGGGCGGGACAAGGGGAGTGTCAGTGGGCGGGACAAGGGGAGTGTCAGTGGGCGGGACAAGGGAAGTGTCAGTGGGCGGGACAAGGGGAGTGTCAGTGGGTGGGACAAGGGAAGTGTCAGTGGGCGGGGTAACAAGGGGAGTGTCAGTGGGCGGGACAAGGGGAGTGTCAGTGGGCGGGACAAGGGAAGTGTCAGTGGGTGGGACAAGGGGAGTGTCAGTGGGCGGGACAAGGGGAGTGTCAGTGGGTGGGACAAGGGGAGTGTCAGTGGGTGGGACAAGGGAAGTGTCAGTGGGCGGGACAAGGGGAGTGTCAGTGGGTGGGACAAGGGGAGTGTCAGTGGGTGGGACAAGGGGAGTGTCAGTGGGAGGGACAAGGGGAGTGTCAGTGGGCGGGACAAGGGGAGTGTCAGTGGGCGGGGTAACAAGGGGAGTGTCAGTGGGTGGGACAAGGGGAGTGTCAGTGGGAGGGACAAGGGGAGTGTCAGTGGGCGGGGTAACAAGGGGAGTGTCAGTGGGCGGGACAAGGGGAGTGTCAGTGGGCGGGGTAACAAGGGGAGTGTCAGTGGGCGGGACAAGGGGAGTGTCAGTGGGTGGGACAAGGGGAGTGTCAGTGGGTGGGACAAGGGGAGTGTTAGTGGGCGGGGTAACAAGGTGGGCTAAGTTCCCGCAGGCAGCGTGTCCCCCTTCTTTAGCTCAGCTCAGCTCATGTCATGTCATGTCATGTCTTTTGATAATCAAAGACTTTATATATATATATATCAGTATATATAAAGTCTTTTTGAATGCTGGGCTGCTGGGGCTGCTGGAGCTGCTGGAGCTGCTGCTGGGGAAGCTGGCAATGCTTGAGGCGGGCCCCTGTGGAATGCAGCCAGCCAGCCAGCCAGCTATTCCACAGGGCTCCCCTCTGGATTGTGTGTGTGTGTGTGTGTGTGTGTGGTGGGGTGCTGCAGGCTTACCTTGTGGCAGGCAGCAGGAGCCACACAGTGGGACCCTACCATAGTGCACCCTGGAAAAACACAACTGTACGCATCTTGGCAACAAGGCCACTTCACCCAGGGGTGTGTTTTATTTAGGCACCCAAACAAGGTGGGCTAGGTTCCCGCAGGCAGCGTGTCCCCCTTCTTTAGCTCAGCTCAGCTCATGCTCATGTCATGTCATGTCTTTTGATAATCAAAGATTTTATATATATGTATAAATATATATAAAAGCTTTTTCAATGCTGGGGCTGCTGGGGCTGCTGCTGCTGGGGCTGCTGGTGTTGCTGGGGAAGCTGGCAATGGCAGTGGGTGGGACAAGGGGGCGGGACAAGGGGGCGTGGTAGTAGGCGGGACAAGGGGGCGTGGCAGTAGGCGGGACAAGGGGGCGTGGCAGTGGGCGGGACAAGGGGCGTGGCAGTAGGCGGGACAAGGGGGCGTGGCAGTAGGCGGGACAAGGGGGCGTGGCAGTAGGCGGGACAAGGGGGCGTGGCAGTAGGCGGGACAAGGGGCGTGGCAGTGGGCGGGACAAGGGGGCGTGGCAGTAGGCGGGACAAGGGGGTGCGGCAGTAGGCGGGACAAGGGGGCGGGACAAGGGGGCGTGGCAGTGGGCGGGACAAGGGGGTGCGGCAGTAGGCGGGACAAGGGGGCGGGACAAGGGGGCGTGGCAGTAGGCGGGACAAGGGGCGTGGCAGTGGGCGGGACCAGGGGGCGTGGCAATAGGCGGGACAAGGGGGCGGGACAAGGGGCGTGGCAGTGGGCGGGACACGGGGGCGTGGCAGTAGGCGGGACAAGGGGGCGTGGCAGTGGGCGGGACAAGGGGCGTGGCAGTGGGCGGGACAAGGGGGCGTGTCAGTAGGCGGGACAAGGGGGCGTGGCAGTAGGCGGGGCAAGGGGCGGGACAAGGGGGCGTGGCAGTGGGCGGGACAAGGGGCGTGGCAGTAGGCGGGACAAGAGGGCGTGGCAGTATGCGGGACAAGGGGCGTGGCAATCGGCGGGACAAGGGGGCGGGACAAGGGGCGTGGCAGTAGGCGGGACCAGGGGGCGTGGCAGTGGGCGGGACACGGGGGCGTGGCAATAGGCGGGACAAGGGGGCGGGACAAGGGGCGTGTCAGTAGGCGGGACCAGGGGGCGTGGCAGTGGGCGGGACACGGGGGCGTGGCAATAGGCGGGACAAGGGGGCGGGACAAGGGGCGTGTCAGTAGGCGGGACAAGGGGCGTGGCAGTTTGCGGGACAAGGGGCGTGGCAGTGGGCGGGACAAGGGGGCGTGGCAGTGGGCGGGACAAGGGGCGTGGCAGTAGGCGGGACAAGGGGGCGTGGCAGTAGGCGGGACAAGGGGGCGTGGCAGTAGGCGGGACAAGGGGGCGTGGCAGTAGGCGGGGCAAGGGGCGGGACAAGGGGGCGTGGCAGTGGGCGGGACAAGGGGGCGTGGCAGTAGGCGGGACAAGGGGGCGGGACAAGGGGGCGTGTCAGTAGGCGGGACAAGGGGCGTGGCAGTGGGCGGGACAGGGGGCGTGGCAGTTTGCGGGACAAGGGGCGTGGCAGTGGGCGGGACAAGGGGAGTGTCAGTGGGTGGGACAAGGGGAGTGTCAGTGGGTGGGACAAGGGAAGTGTCAGTGGGTGGGACAAGGGGGCGTGGCAGTAGGCGGGACAAGGGGGCGTGGCAGTGGGCGGGACAAGGGGCGTGGCAGTAGGCGGGACAAGGGGGCGTGTCAGTAGGCGGGACAAGGGGGCGGGACAAGGGGGCGTGGCAGTGGGCGGGACAAGGGGGCGTGGCAGTAGGCGGGACAAGGGGGCGGGACAAGGGGGCGTGGCAGTAGGCGGGACAAGGGGCGTGGCAGTGGGCGGGACCAGGGGGCGTGGCAATAGGCGGGACAAGGGGGCGGGACAAGGGGCGTGGCAGTGGGCGGGACAAGGGGAGTGTCAGTGGGTGGGACAAGGGGAGTGTCAGTGGGTGGGACAAGGGAAGTGTCAGTGGGTGGGACAAGGGGGCGTGGCAGTAGGCGGGACAAGGGGGCGTGGCAGTGGGCGGGACAAGGGGCGTGGCAGTAGGCGGGACAAGGGGGCGTGTCAGTAGGCGGGACAAGGGGGCGGGACAAGGGGGCGTGGCAGTGGGCGGGACAAGGGGGCGTGGCAGTAGGCGGGACAAGGGGGCGGGACAAGGGGGCGTGGCAGTAGGCGGGACAAGGGGCGTGGCAGTGGGCGGGACCAGGGGGCGTGGCAATAGGCGGGACAAGGGGGCGGGACAAGGGGCGTGGCAGTGGGCGGGACACGGGGGCGTGGCAATAGGCGGGACAAGGGGCGTGTCAGTAGGCGGGACAAGCGGCGTGGCAGTAGGCTTGACAAGGGGGCGTGGCAGTAGGCGGGACAAGGGGGCGTGGCAGTAGGCGGCGCAAGGGGCGGGACAAGTGGGCGTGGCAGTAGGCGGGACAAGGGGGCGTGGCAGTAGGCGGGACAAGGGGGCGTGGCAGTAGGCGGGACAAGGGGGCGTTGCAGTAGGCGGGACAAGGGGGCGTGGCAGTAGGCGGGACAAGGGGGCGTGGCAGTGGGCGGGACAAGGGGCGTGGCAGTGGGCGGGACAAGGGGGCGTGGCAGTAGGCGGGGCAAGGGGCGGGACAAGGGGGCGTGGCAGTGGGCGGGACAAGGGGGTGCGGCAGTAGGCGGGACAAGGGGGCGGGACAAGGGGGCGTGGCAGTAGGCGGGACAAGGGGCGTGGCAGTGGGCGGGACCAGGGGGCGTGGCAATAGGCGGGACAAGGGGGCGGGACAAGGGGCGTGGCAGTGGGCGGGACACGGGGGCGTGGCAATAGGCGGGACAAGGGGGCGGGACAAGGGGCGTGTCAGTAGGCGGGACAAGGGGGCGTGGCAGTAGGCGGGGCAACGGGCGGGACAAGGGGGCGGGACAAGGGGGCGTGGCAGTAGGCGGGACAAGGGGGCGGGACAAGGGGGCGTGGCAGTAGGCGGGACAAGGGGCGTGGCAGTGGGCGGGACCAGGGGGCGTGGCAATAGGCGGGACAAGGGGCGTGGCAGTGGGCGGTACACGGGGGCGTGGCAATAGGCGGGACAAGGGGGCGGGACAAGGGGCGTGTCAGTAGGCGGGACAAGCGGCGTGGCAGTAGGCTTGACAAGGGGGCGTGGCAATAGGCGGGACAAGGGGGCGGGACAAGGGGCGTGGCAGTGGGCGGGACAAGGGGGCGTGGCAGTAGGCGGGACAAGGGGGCGGGACAAGGGGGCGTGGCAGTAGGCGGGACAGGGGGCGTGGCAGTGGGCGGGACCAGGGGGCGTGGCAATAGGCGGGACAAGGGGGCGGGACAAGGGGCGTGGCAGTGGGCGGGACACGGGGGCGTGGCAATAGGCGGGACAAGGGGGCGGGACAAGGGGCGTGTCAGTAGGCGGGACAAGGGGGCGTGGCAGTAGGCGGGACAAGGGGGCGTGGCAGTGGGCGGGACAAGGGGCGTGGCAGTGGGCGGGACAAGGGGGCGTGTCAGTAGGCGGGACAAGGGGGCGTGGCAGTAGGCGGGGCAAGGGGCGGGACAAGGGGGCGTGGCAGTGGGCGGGACAAGGGGGCGTGGCAGTAGGCGGGACAAGGGGGCGTGGCAGTAGGCGGGACAAGGGGCGTGGCAGTGGGCGGGACCAGGGGGCGTGGCAATAGGCGGGACAAGGGGGCGGGACAAGGGGCGTGGCAGTGGGCGGTACACGGGGGCGTGGCAATAGGCGGGACAAGGGGGCGGGACAAGGGGAGTGTCAGTGGGCGGGACAAGGGGCGTGGCAGTGGGCGGGACAAGGGGGCGTGTCAGTAGGCGGGACAAGGGGCGTGGCAGTGGACGGGACAAGGGGGCGTGGCAGTAGGCGGGACAAGGGGGCGTGGCAGTAGGCGGCGCAAGGGGCGGGACAAGGGGGCGTGGCAGTAGGCGGCGCAAGGGGCGGGACAAGGGGGCGTGGCAGTAGGCGGGACAAGGGGGCTTGGCAGTAGCCGGGACAAGGGACGTGGCAGTAGGCGGGACAAGGGGGCGGGACAAGGGGCGTGTCAGTAGGCGGGACAAGGGGGCGTGGCAGTAGGCGGGACAAGGGGGCGTGGCAGTGGGCGGGACAAGGGGCGTGGCAGTGGGCGGGACAAGGGGGCGTGTCAGTAGGCGGGACAAGGGGGCGTGGCAGTAGGCGGGGCAAGGGGCGGGACAAGGGGGCGTGGCAGTGGGCGGGACAAGGGGGCGTGGCAGTAGGCGGGACAAGGGGGCGGGACAAGGGGGCGTGGCAGTAGGCGGGACAAGGGGCGTGGCAGTGGGCGGGACCAGGGGGCGTGGCAATAGGCGGGACAAGGGGGCGGGACAAGGGGCGTGGCAGTGGGCGGGACACGGGGGCGTGGCAATAGGCGGGACAAGGGGGCGGGACAAGGGGCGTGTCAGTAGGCGGGACAAGCGGCGTGGCAGTAGGCTTGACAAGGGGGCGTGGCAATAGGCGGGACAAGGGGGCGGGACAAGGGGAGTGTCAGTGGGCGGGACAAGGGGCGTGGCAGTGGGCGGGACAAGGGGGCGTGGCAATAGGCGGGACAAGGGGGCGGGACAAGGGGCGTGGCAGTAGGCGGGACCAGGGGGCGTGGCAGTGGGCGGGACAAGGGGCGTGGCAGTAGGCGGGACAAGAGGGCGTGGCAGTATGCGGGACAAGGGGCGTGGCAGTAGGCGGGACAAGGGGGCGTGGCAGTGGGCGGGACAAGGGGCGTGGCAGTGGGCGGGACAAGGGGCGTGGCAGTAGGCGGGACAAGGGGGCGGGACAAGGGGCGTGTCAGTAGGCGGGACCAGGGGGCGTGGCAGTAGGCGGGACAAGGGGGCGTGGCAGTGGGCGGGACAAGGGGCGTGGCAGTAGGCGGGACAAGGGGCGTGGCAATCGGCGGGACAAGGGGGCGGGACAAGGGGCGTGGCAGTAGGCGGGACCAGGGGGCGTGGCAGTGGGCGGGACACGGGGGCGTGGCAATAGGCGGGACAAGGGGGCGGGACAAGGGGCGTGTCAGTAGGCGGGACCAGGGGGCGTGGCAGTGGGCGGGACACGGGGGCGTGGCAATAGGCGGGACAAGGGGGCGGGACAAGGGGCGTGTCAGTAGGCGGGACAAGGGGCGTGGCAGTTTGCGGGACAAGGGGCGTGGCAGTGGGCGGGACAAGGGGGCGTGGCAGTGGGCGGGACAAGGGGCGTGGCAGTAGGCGGGACAAGGGGGCGTGGCAGTAGGCGGGACAAGGGGGCGTGGCAGTAGGCGGGACAAGGGGGCGTGGCAGTAGGCGGGGCAAGGGGCGGGACAAGGGGGCGTGGCAGTGGGCGGGACAAGGGGGCGTGGCAGTAGGCGGAACAAGGGGGCGGGACAAGGGGGCGTGTCAGTAGGCGGGACAAGGGGCGTGGCAGTGGGCGGGACAGGGGGCGTGGCAGTTTGCGGGACAAGGGGCGTGTCAGTGGGCGGGGCAAGGGGCGGGACAAGGGGAGTGTCAGTGGGTGGGACAAGGGGAGTGTCAGTGGGTGGGACAAGGGGAGTGTCAGTGGGCGGGACAAGGGAAGTGTCAGTGGGTGGGACAAGGGGAGTGTCAGTGGGCGGGACAAGGGGAGTGTCAGTGGGTGGGACAAGGGGAGTGTCAGTGGGTGGGACAAGGGAAGTGTCAGTGGGCGGGGTAACAAGGGGAGTGTCAGTGGGCGGGACAAGGGGAGTGTCAGTGGGCGGGACAAGGGAAGTGTCAGTGGGTGGGACAAGGGGAGTGTCAGTGGGCGGGACAAGGGGAGTGTCAGTGGGTGGGACAAGGGGAGTGTCAGTGGGTGGGACAAGGGAAGTGTCAGTGGGCGGGACAAGGGGAGTGTCAGTGGGTGGGACAAGGGGAGTGTCAGTGGGTGGGACAAGGGGAGTGTCAGTGGGAGGGACAAGGGGAGTGTCAGTGGGCGGGACAAGGGGAGTGTCAGTGGGCGGGGTAACAAGGGGAGTGTCAGTGGGTGGGACAAGGGGAGTGTCAGTGGGAGGGACAAGGGGAGTGTCAGTGGGCGGGGTAACAAGGGGAGTGTCAGTGGGCGGGACAAGGGGAGTGTCAGTGGGCGGGGTAACAAGGGGAGTGTCAGTGGGCGGGACAAGGGGAGTGTCAGTGGGTGGGACAAGGGGAGTGTCAGTGGGTGGGACAAGGGGAGTGTTAGTGGGCGGGGTAACAAGGTGGGCTAAGTTCCCGCAGGCAGCGTGTCCCCCTTCTTTAGCTCAGCTCAGCTCATGTCATGTCATGTCATGTCTTTTGATAATCAAAGACTTTATATATATATATATCAGTATATATAAAGTCTTTTTGAATGCTGGGCTGCTGGGGCTGCTGGAGCTGCTGGAGCTGCTGCTGGGGAAGCTGGCAATGCTTGAGGCGGGCCCCTGTGGAATGCAGCCAGCCAGCCAGCCAGCTATTCCACAGGGCTCCCCTCTGGATTGTGTGTGTGTGTGTGTGTGTGTGTGGTGGGGTGCTGCAGGCTTACCTTGTGGCAGGCAGCAGGAGCCACACAGTGGGACCCTACCATAGTGCACCCTGGAAAAACACAACTGTACGCATCTTGGCAACAAGGCCACTTCACCCAGGGGTGTGTTTTATTTAGGCACCCAAACAAGGTGGGCTAGGTTCCCGCAGGCAGCGTGTCCCCCTTCTTTAGCTCAGCTCAGCTCATGTCATGTCATGTCTTTTGATAATCAAAGATTTTATATATATGTATAAATATATATAAAAGCTTTTTCAATGCTGGGGCTGCTGGGGCTGCTGCTGCTGGGGCTGCTGGTGTTGCTGGGGAAGCTGGCAATGGCAGTGGGTGGGACAAGGGGGCGGGACAAGGGGGCGTGGTAGTAGGCGGGACAAGGGGGCGTGGCAGTAGGCGGGACAAGGGGGCGTGGCAGTAGGCGGGACAAGGGGGCGGGACAAGGGGGCGTGGCAGTGGGTGAGTGTGTGGATGGGTGAGTGAGTCAGTGAGTGAGTGGAGGGGTGGGTGAGTGAGTGAATGAGTGAGTGAGTAAGAGGGTGGGTGAGTGAGTGAGTGGAGTGTGGGGGTGAGTGGGTGGGTGAGTGAGTGAGTGGATGGGTGAGTGAGTGAGTGAGTAGGTGAGTGGAGGAGTGAGTGAGTGAGTGGAGTGAGTGAGTGGAGTGAGTGGAGTGAGTGAGTGGAATGAGTGAGTGGGTGAGTGAGTGGGTGGAGGTATGAGTGAGTGGGTGGGTGAGTGGGTGAGTGGAGGAGTGAGTGAGTGAGTGAGTGGGTGGAGGTGTGAGTGAGTGGGTGAGTGAGTGAGTGAGTGGGTGGAGGTGTGAGTGAGTGGGTGGAGGGGTGAGTGAGTGAGTGAGTGAGTGAATGAGTGAGTGAATGGATGAGTGAATGGATGAGTGAGTGAGTGGAGTGAGTGAGTGGAATGAGTGAGTGGGTGAGTGAGTGGTTGGGTGAGTGGGTGAGTGAGTGGGTGGGTGAGTGGGTGAGTGGAGGAGTGAGTGAGTGAGTGAGTGAGTGGATGGAGGTGTGAGTGAGTGGGTGAGTGAGTGGGTGGAGGTGTGAGTGAGTGGGTGGAGGGGTGAGTGAGTGAGTGAGTGGGTGAGTGAGTGAGTGAGTGGGTGGAGGGGTGAGTGAGTGAGTGAGTGAGTGGGTGGAGGTGTGAGTGAGTGGGTGAGTGAATGGATGAGTGAGTGAGTGGAGTGAGTGAGTGGAATGAGTGAGTGGGTGAGTGAGTGAGTGGTTGGGTGAGTGGGTGAGTGAGTGGGTGGGTGAGTGGGTGAGTGGAGGAGTGAGTGAGTGAGTGAGTGAGTGAGTGGATGGAGGTGTGAGTGAGTGGGTGAGTGAGTGGGTGGAGGTGTGAGTGAGTGGGTGGAGGGGTGAGTGAGTGAGTGAGTGGGTGAGTGAGTGAGTGAGTGGGTGGAGGGGTGAGTGAGTGAGTGAGTGAGTGGGTGGAGGTGTGAGTGAGTGGGTGAGTGAGTGAGTGAGTGAGTGGAGGGGTGAGTGAGTGAGTGAGTGGGTGAGTGAGTGAGTGAGATGGTGTGTGAGTGGATGAGTGAGTGATTGGGTGAGTCAGTGAGTGAGTGGGTGAGTGAGTGAGTGGGTGAGTGAGTGAGTGAGTGGGTGGAGGTGTGAGTGAGTGGGTGAGTGAATGGATGAGTGAGTGAGTGGAGTGAGTGAGTGGAATGAGTGAGTGGGTGAGTGAGTGAGTGGTTGGGTGAGTGAGTGGGTGGGTGAGTGGGTGAGTGGAGGAGTGAGTGAGTGAGTGAGTGAGTGAGTGGATGGAGGTGTGAGTGAGTGGGTGAGTGAGTGGGTGGAGGTGTGAGTGAGTGGGTGGAGGGGTGAGTGAGTGAGTGAGTGGGTGAGTGAGTGAGTGAGTGGGTGGAGGGGTGAGTGAGTGAGTGAGTGAGTGGGTGGAGGTGTGAGTGAGTGGGTGAGTGAGTGAGTGAGTGAGTGGAGGGGTGAGTGAGTGAGTGAGTGGGTGAGTGAGTGAGTGAGATGGTGTGTGAGTGGATGAGTGAGTGATTGGGTGAGTCAGTGAGTGAGTGGGTGAGTGAGTGAGTGGGTGAGTGAGTGAGTGAGTGGGTGAGTCAGTGAGTGAGTGAGTGAGTGAGTGGGTGGGTGAGTGAGTGAGTGAGTGAGTGAGTGAGTGGGTGGGTGGGTGAGTGAGTGAGTGAGTGTGTGAGTGGGTGAGTGAGTGGGTGGGTGAGTGAGTGAGTGGGTGGGTGAGTGAGTGAGTGAGTCAGTGGGTGAGTGAGTGAGTGAGTGGGTGGGTGAGTGAGTGAGTGAGTGAGTGAGTGGATGAGTGAATGAGTGAGTGGGTGAGTGAGTGAGTGAGTGGGTGGAGGGGTGAGTGAGTGAATGAGTGAGTGAATGAGTGAGTGAATGGATGAGTGAATGGATGAGTGAGTGAGTGGAGTGAGTGAGTGGAATGAGTGAGTGGGTGAGTGAGTGAGTGGTTGGGTGAGTGGGTGAGTGAGTGGGTGGGTGAGTGGGTGAATGGAGGAGTGAGTGAGTGAGTGAGTGAGTGAGTGGATGGAGGTGTGAGTGAGTGGGTGAGTGAGTGGGTGGAGGTGTGAGTGAGTGAGTGAGTGGGTGAGTGAGTGAGTGAGTGGGTGGAGGGGTGAGTGAGTGAGTGAGTGAGTGGAGGTGTGAGTGAGTGAGTGAGTGAGTGAGTGAGTGGAGGGGTGAGTGAGTGAGTGAGTGAGTGGAGTGAGTGAGTGAGTGAGTGGTTGTGTGAGTGGATGAGTGAGTGATTGGGTGAGTCAGTGAGTGAGTGGGTGAGTGAGTGAGTGGGTGAGTGAGTGAGTGAGTGGGTGAGTGAGTGAGTGAGTGAGTGAGTGAGTGGGTGGGTGAGTGAGTGAGTGAGTGGGTGAGTGAGTGAGTGAGTGAGTGAGTGGGTGGGTGGGTGAGTGAGTGAGTGAGTGAGTGAGTGGGTGAGTGAGTGAGTGAGTGGATGAGTGAATGAGTGAGTGGGTGAGTGAGTGAGTGAGTGAGTGAGTGAGTGAGTGGGTGAGTGAGTGAGTGGGTGAATGAGTGAGTGAGTGAGTGAGTGAGTGAGTGAGTGAGTGAATGAGTGAGTGAGTGAGTGAGTGGGTGAGTGGGTGAGTGGAGGGCTGACCCGGGATTGGTGGACAGGGACTGAGAACAGAAGACCGAGATACTGAGAGACACACACAGAGGGACAGGGAGAGAGAGACACACAGTACCCGGGCGATGACGGGGCAGAGAGTTGTGGAACAGGATTAAAAGAGAGAACTGTGGAGAGAGAGAGATGCAGAAGCTGAGAGTTGGAGATGTCGGGACAGATAAAGACAGAGAAAGAGTGAGGCTGGTGTAGAGGAAGAGCTGGAGAGGCCGAGAGATGAAGAAAGATGATAATACAGAGATGATTACACAGGGAGATGTAACAATAAAGTTACAGAAAGAGATGGAAGAGATAAAGATGTAGAGAGAGATTTAGAGAAAGATAAATGTGGAGACACAGACAGACATTATAAAGCAAGATGTGGAGCTATAAAGACAGATTTTCAGATACAGAGAACGGGGGGTGGGATTGGGATTGGGATTGGGACTGGTCAGCACCCTCCCAGGGCACTTATATTTTTATATCCCCCCAGAACATCCAATGGAGAGTGGGGTGACTGTGTGAATAAACACAGGACCGAACCGCTGACCAATTTGAATTGTGACCATTTGAAGTGACTGAACAGCCCCATCACTTGTTGCAATACAGAGCGGAACTTGAAGTTGAAACCTACAATACTCAGTCTCTACCACTCCAGGTTCCTAGTGAGCGAACATTAAACCTTAGTGCAGCCCCTCCCCCCGGCCAGACACAAGTCACGTCCAACACTTGTCTCACACTGGCCCATCCATTTATTGCATTTATTTTTTCTGCAGGCTGTAGACTTCAAACTTTATTTTTAAAAATGGTCTTTAATAAATGCTTCAAAGGTTAAAACAAAAGTAAGGTGTGAAGTCACCGACACGTTTCAGGGTCAGGGTCTGACCATTGAGATGTGAATCAGTATATCCCGGGACAGCGCTGCATTGAGATGTCCATCAGCACAGGAATACATGGAGCAAAACACGGCTTGAGCTCAGCTCCCACAACCACAGTTTGAGAAATTAATTTACTGCACACAACATCAGATCATAAGCAACAGGAGCCTTCAGCCCTCAATAGGACAAGACCTTTATTGGGTCCCCCCCCCCCACACACACACACACACACAGTAACAGTAACACTTGCTGGTGTAAAGCAAACCTTGCAACATTTCCCCAAACCCGCCCGGACCTCAGCAATTCAAACCCCCGAGAAAACAACACAGTGCGGTAATGTAGAGTGCCACAAATCTGTCCCCTGACACACACTGTGTTCACCCAAACCCCCCCCCAACGTTAAAGCGGTGCTCTTACCCGGTGCCTGGGCTGGGATCATGTCATTCCCGCTGGCTTCACTCACTCGCTGATTCTTCCTCCCCTCCTGTCCCACCGCGGGGAAAGCTCTCTCGTCCCATTCCGTGCTGCCGTGGGGCCAGTATTCGGGTCCTGGTGGTCTGTCGGGGGTCCTCCCAAAGGTCGTGGTGTGCCCAGGTTCCTAGCCCCCTCATTGTGTGGGGGGGTGGGGGTTCCCTCTCCAGCCCCCGCGGGACACACACACACACACACACACACACAGTGCACAATTCTTGGTGCAAAGACACAACACTGAGATTTATTGTAATAAACTGCATTCACTTCAGTCTTACACCGGCTCCCTCGACCTGCTGCCCCCAAAATCCCGGGTTTCCTTTGTCCTGGGGTGATTGACAGGCTCGGTCAGTAGCAGACCTGACCTTTGTGTATTGTGTCGACTGCTCGCCCAGCCACCGGTGCTTTCTGCTCCCGCTGGGTCCGGCATTTCATCGTCACCATCACCACAGGCTGGTCCCACACTTGCTTCCACTCGGAAAATGGGTCCTTCGGTGGCTGAACAGTCCAATCCAGGAACCACAGTCCCGGTCACAGGTGGGACACACAGGGGTGGAGGGCAGTTCAAAAGGTCCCCCTCTGGAATCTCAAACGTCTTCACTGTGGAGAAGCATCGTGGTCCCCAAATCAAACCCAATTCTTGACTTTTAAATTCTGCACCCCTGATTATAAGTGCTCTTCAAGACGTTCCTTAAAACCCACATCTTATATATATATATATATATATATATATAGACACACACACACAGATTTATATAAATATATATAGACACACACACACAGATATATATAAATATATATAGACACATACACACACAGATATATATAAATATATATAGACACACACACAGATATATATAAATATATATAGACACACACACAGATATATATAAATATATATAGACACACACACATATATATAAATATATATAGACACACACACAGATATATATAAATATATATAGACACACACACAGATATATATAAATATATATAGACACACACACAGATATATATAAATATATATAGACACACACACAGATATATATAAATATATATAGACACACACATAGATATATATAAATATATATAGACACACACACAGATATATATAAATATATATAGACACACACACACAGATTTATATAAATATATATAGACACACACACACAGATATATATAAATATATATAGACACATACACACACAGATATATATAAATATATATAGACACACACACACAGATATATATAAATATATATAGACACACACACACACACACACAGATATATATAAATATATATAGACACACACTGTGGAAATGTATTTTTATCTAAGCTGATACCATACAGTATTTGTGTGCCTTTTGATTAAAATGGAGTCCTGGCCCTTCCAGAACTTTCTGCATTTTAGCAGCCAGCTTGCATAAACAGCTAAACCTGCTGTTAGATGGCTGATGGCCATCAGACAGCTAGGAGACAAGTCATGCTGAGACAAGTAACCCCCCCCCATGGTGCTCTCCTATTGTCTACACTACAGGAGTTCCATGTCACCCCACCCTTATCTTCTAGCCATTATCTCTTTCCTTTACCTCATCCATTTGAAGCAAACAGGTAAATTGACCAGGAAATTGGATAATCCTGACACAATACAAGACAGGTGATCGCCCATTACCTATGACTCATGGAGTAATGGCCGTTCAGTGTCAGTGGGCGGGGTAACAAGTTGGGCTAAGTTCCCGCAGGCAGCGTGTCCCCCTTCTTTAGCTCAGCTCATGTCATGTCATGTCATGTCTTTTGATAATCAAAGACTTTATATATATATATATCAGTATATATAAAGTCTTTTTGAATGCTGGGCTGCTGGGGCTGCTGGGGCTGCTGGAGCTGCTGCTGGGGAAGCTGGCAATGCTTGAGGCGGGCCCCTGTGGAATGCAGCCAGCCAGCCAGCCAGCTATTCCACAGGGCTCCCTCTGGATTGTGTGTGTGTGTGTGTGTGTGTGTGTGGTGGGGTGCTGCAGGCTTACCTTGTGGCAGGCAGCAGGAGCCACACAGTGGGACCCTACCATAGTGCACCCTGGAAAAACACAACTGTACGCATCTTGGCAACAAGGCCACTTCACCCAGGGGTGTGTTTTATTTAGGCACCCAAACAAGGTGGGCTAGGTTCCCGCAGGCAGCGTGTCCCCCTTCTTTAGCTCAGCTCAGCTCATGTCATGTCATGTCATGTCTTTTGATAATCAAAGATTTTATATATATGTATAAATATATATAAAAGCTTTTTCAATGCTGGGGCTGCTGGGGCTGCTGCTGCTGGGGCTGCTGGTGTTGCTGGGGAAGCTGGCAATGGCAGTGGGTGGGACAAGGGGGCGTGGCAGTGGGTGGGACAAGGGGGCGTGGCAGTAGGCGGGACAAGGGGCGGGACAAGGGGGCGTGGCAGTGGGCGGGACAAGGGGAGTGTCAGTGGGTGGGACAAGGGGAGTGTCAGTGGGTGGGACAAGGGGAGTGTTAGTGGGCGGGGTAACAAGGTGGGCTAAGTTCCCGCAGGCAGCGTGTCCCCCTTCTTTAGCTCAGCTCAGCTCATGTCATGTCATGTCATGTCTTTTGATAATCAAAGACTTTATATATATATATATCAGTATATATAAAGTCTTTTTGAATGCTGGGCTGCTGGGGCTGCTGGAGCTGCTGGAGCTGCTGCTGGGGAAGCTGGCAATGCTTGAGGCGGGCCCCTGTGGAATGCAGCCAGCCAGCCAGCCAGCTATTCCACAGGGCTCCCCTCTGGATTGTGTGTGTGTGTGTGTGTGTGTGTGGTGGGGTGCTGCAGGCTTACCTTGTGGCAGGCAGCAGGAGCCACACAGTGGGACCCTACCATAGTGCACCCTGGAAAAACACAACTGTACGCATCTTGGCAACAAGGCCACTTCACCCAGGGGTGTGTTTTATTTAGGCACCCAAACAAGGTGGGCTAGGTTCCCGCAGGCAGCGTGTCCCCCTTCTTTAGCTCAGCTCAGCTCATGCTCATGTCATGTCATGTCTTTTGATAATCAAAGATTTTATATATATGTATAAATATATATAAAAGCTTTTTCAATGCTGGGGCTGCTGGGGCTGCTGCTGCTGGGGCTGCTGGTGTTGCTGGGGAAGCTGGCAATGGCAGTGGGTGGGACAAGGGGGCGGGACAAGGGGGCGTGGTAGTAGGCGGGACAAGGGGGCGTGGCAGTAGGCGGGACAAGGGGGCGTGGCAGTGGGCGGGACAAGGGGCGTGGCAGTAGGCGGGACAAGGGGGCGTGGCAGTAGGCGGGACAAGGGGGCGTGGCAGTAGGCGGGACAAGGGGGCGTGGCAGTAGGCGGGACAAGGGGCGTGGCAGTGGGCGGGACAAGGGGGCGTGGCAGTAGGCGGGACAAGGGGGTGCGGCAGTAGGCGGGACAAGGGGGCGGGACAAGGGGGCGTGGCAGTGGGCGGGACAAGGGGGTGCGGCAGTAGGCGGGACAAGGGGGCGGGACAAGGGGGCGTGGCAGTAGGCGGGACAAGGGGCGTGGCAGTGGGCGGGACCAGGGGGCGTGGCAATAGGCGGGACAAGGGGGCGGGACAAGGGGCGTGGCAGTGGGCGGGACACGGGGGCGTGGCAGTAGGCGGGACAAGGGGGCGTGGCAGTGGGCGGGACAAGGGGCGTGGCAGTGGGCGGGACAAGGGGGCGTGTCAGTAGGCGGGACAAGGGGGCGTGGCAGTAGGCGGGGCAAGGGGCGGGACAAGGGGGCGTGGCAGTGGGCGGGACAAGGGGCGTGGCAGTAGGCGGGACAAGAGGGCGTGGCAGTATGCGGGACAAGGGGCGTGGCAATCGGCGGGACAAGGGGGCGGGACAAGGGGCGTGGCAGTAGGCGGGACCAGGGGGCGTGGCAGTGGGCGGGACACGGGGGCGTGGCAATAGGCGGGACAAGGGGGCGGGACAAGGGGCGTGTCAGTAGGCGGGACCAGGGGGCGTGGCAGTGGGCGGGACACGGGGGCGTGGCAATAGGCGGGACAAGGGGGCGGGACAAGGGGCGTGTCAGTAGGCGGGACAAGGGGCGTGGCAGTTTGCGGGACAAGGGGCGTGGCAGTGGGCGGGACAAGGGGGCGTGGCAGTGGGCGGGACAAGGGGCGTGGCAGTAGGCGGGACAAGGGGGCGTGGCAGTAGGCGGGACAAGGGGGCGTGGCAGTAGGCGGGACAAGGGGGCGTGGCAGTAGGCGGGGCAAGGGGCGGGACAAGGGGGCGTGGCAGTGGGCGGGACAAGGGGGCGTGGCAGTAGGCGGGACAAGGGGGCGGGACAAGGGGGCGTGTCAGTAGGCGGGACAAGGGGCGTGGCAGTGGGCGGGACAGGGGGCGTGGCAGTTTGCGGGACAAGGGGCGTGGCAGTGGGCGGGACAAGGGGAGTGTCAGTGGGTGGGACAAGGGGAGTGTCAGTGGGTGGGACAAGGGAAGTGTCAGTGGGTGGGACAAGGGGGCGTGGCAGTAGGCGGGACAAGGGGGCGTGGCAGTGGGCGGGACAAGGGGCGTGGCAGTAGGCGGGACAAGGGGGCGTGTCAGTAGGCGGGACAAGGGGGCGGGACAAGGGGGCGTGGCAGTGGGCGGGACAAGGGGGCGTGGCAGTAGGCGGGACAAGGGGGCGGGACAAGGGGGCGTGGCAGTAGGCGGGACAAGGGGCGTGGCAGTGGGCGGGACCAGGGGGCGTGGCAATAGGCGGGACAAGGGGGCGGGACAAGGGGCGTGGCAGTGGGCGGGACAAGGGGAGTGTCAGTGGGTGGGACAAGGGGAGTGTCAGTGGGTGGGACAAGGGAAGTGTCAGTGGGTGGGACAAGGGGGCGTGGCAGTAGGCGGGACAAGGGGGCGTGGCAGTGGGCGGGACAAGGGGCGTGGCAGTAGGCGGGACAAGGGGGCGTGTCAGTAGGCGGGACAAGGGGGCGGGACAAGGGGGCGTGGCAGTGGGCGGGACAAGGGGGCGTGGCAGTAGGCGGGACAAGGGGGCGGGACAAGGGGGCGTGGCAGTAGGCGGGACAAGGGGCGTGGCAGTGGGCGGGACCAGGGGGCGTGGCAATAGGCGGGACAAGGGGGCGGGACAAGGGGCGTGGCAGTGGGCGGGACACGGGGGCGTGGCAATAGGCGGGACAAGGGGCGTGTCAGTAGGCGGGACAAGCGGCGTGGCAGTAGGCTTGACAAGGGGGCGTGGCAGTAGGCGGGACAAGGGGGCGTGGCAGTAGGCGGCGCAAGGGGCGGGACAAGTGGGCGTGGCAGTAGGCGGGACAAGGGGGCGTGGCAGTAGGCGGGACAAGGGGGCGTGGCAGTAGGCGGGACAAGGGGGCGTTGCAGTAGGCGGGACAAGGGGGCGTGGCAGTAGGCGGGACAAGGGGGCGTGGCAGTGGGCGGGACAAGGGGCGTGGCAGTGGGCGGGACAAGGGGGCGTGGCAGTAGGCGGGGCAAGGGGCGGGACAAGGGGGCGTGGCAGTGGGCGGGACAAGGGGGTGCGGCAGTAGGCGGGACAAGGGGGCGGGACAAGGGGGCGTGGCAGTAGGCGGGACAAGGGGCGTGGCAGTGGGCGGGACCAGGGGGCGTGGCAATAGGCGGGACAAGGGGGCGGGACAAGGGGCGTGGCAGTGGGCGGGACACGGGGGCGTGGCAATAGGCGGGACAAGGGGGCGGGACAAGGGGCGTGTCAGTAGGCGGGACAAGGGGGCGTGGCAGTAGGCGGGGCAACGGGCGGGACAAGGGGGCGGGACAAGGGGGCGTGGCAGTAGGCGGGACAAGGGGGCGGGACAAGGGGGCGTGGCAGTAGGCGGGACAAGGGGCGTGGCAGTGGGCGGGACCAGGGGGCGTGGCAATAGGCGGGACAAGGGGCGTGGCAGTGGGCGGTACACGGGGGCGTGGCAATAGGCGGGACAAGGGGGCGGGACAAGGGGCGTGTCAGTAGGCGGGACAAGCGGCGTGGCAGTAGGCTTGACAAGGGGGCGTGGCAATAGGCGGGACAAGGGGGCGGGACAAGGGGCGTGGCAGTGGGCGGGACAAGGGGGCGTGGCAGTAGGCGGGACAAGGGGGCGGGACAAGGGGGCGTGGCAGTAGGCGGGACAGGGGGCGTGGCAGTGGGCGGGACCAGGGGGCGTGGCAATAGGCGGGACAAGGGGGCGGGACAAGGGGCGTGGCAGTGGGCGGGACACGGGGGCGTGGCAATAGGCGGGACAAGGGGGCGGGACAAGGGGCGTGTCAGTAGGCGGGACAAGGGGGCGTGGCAGTAGGCGGGACAAGGGGGCGTGGCAGTGGGCGGGACAAGGGGCGTGGCAGTGGGCGGGACAAGGGGGCGTGTCAGTAGGCGGGACAAGGGGGCGTGGCAGTAGGCGGGGCAAGGGGCGGGACAAGGGGGCGTGGCAGTGGGCGGGACAAGGGGGCGTGGCAGTAGGCGGGTCAAGGGGGCGTGGCAGTAGGCGGGACAAGGGGCGTGGCAGTGGGCGGGACCAGGGGGCGTGGCAATAGGCGGGACAAGGGGGCGGGACAAGGGGCGTGGCAGTGGGCGGTACACGGGGGCGTGGCAATAGGCGGGACAAGGGGGCGGGACAAGGGGAGTGTCAGTGGGCGGGACAAGGGGCGTGGCAGTGGGCGGGACAAGGGGGCGTGTCAGTAGGCGGGACAAGGGGCGTGGCAGTGGACGGGACAAGGGGGCGTGGCAGTAGGCGGGACAAGGGGGCGTGGCAGTAGGCGGCGCAAGGGGCGGGACAAGGGGGCGTGGCAGTAGGCGGCGCAAGGGGCGGGACAAGGGGGCGTGGCAGTAGGCGGGACAAGGGGGCTTGGCAGTAGCCGGGACAAGGGACGTGGCAGTAGGCGGGACAAGGGGGCGGGACAAGGGGCGTGTCAGTAGGCGGGACAAGGGGGCGTGGCAGTAGGCGGGACAAGGGGGCGTGGCAGTGGGCGGGACAAGGGGCGTGGCAGTGGGCGGGACAAGGGGGCGTGTCAGTAGGCGGGACAAGGGGGCGTGGCAGTAGGCGGGGCAAGGGGCGGGACAAGGGGGCGTGGCAGTGGGCGGGACAAGGGGGCGTGGCAGTAGGCGGGACAAGGGGGCGGGACAAGGGGGCGTGGCAGTAGGCGGGACAAGGGGCGTGGCAGTGGGCGGGACCAGGGGGCGTGGCAATAGGCGGGACAAGGGGGCGGGACAAGGGGCGTGGCAGTGGGCGGGACACGGGGGCGTGGCAATAGGCGGGACAAGGGGGCGGGACAAGGGGCGTGTCAGTAGGCGGGACAAGCGGCGTGGCAGTAGGCTTGACAAGGGGGCGTGGCAATAGGCGGGACAAGGGGGCGGGACAAGGGGAGTGTCAGTGGGCGGGACAAGGGGCGTGGCAGTGGGCGGGACAAGGGGGCGTGGCAATAGGCGGGACAAGGGGGCGGGACAAGGGGCGTGGCAGTAGGCGGGACCAGGGGGCGTGGCAGTGGGCGGGACAAGGGGCGTGGCAGTAGGCGGGACAAGAGGGCGTGGCAGTATGCGGGACAAGGGGCGTGGCAGTAGGCGGGACAAGGGGGCGTGGCAGTGGGCGGGACAAGGGGCGTGGCAGTGGGCGGGACAAGGGGCGTGGCAGTAGGCGGGACAAGGGGGCGGGACAAGGGGCGTGTCAGTAGGCGGGACCAGGGGGCGTGGCAGTAGGCGGGACAAGGGGGCGTGGCAGTGGGCGGGACAAGGGGCGTGGCAGTAGGCGGGACAAGGGGCGTGGCAATCGGCGGGACAAGGGGGCGGGACAAGGGGCGTGGCAGTAGGCGGGACCAGGGGGCGTGGCAGTGGGCGGGACACGGGGGCGTGGCAATAGGCGGGACAAGGGGGCGGGACAAGGGGCGTGTCAGTAGGCGGGACCAGGGGGCGTGGCAGTGGGCGGGACACGGGGGCGTGGCAATAGGCGGGACAAGGGGGCGGGACAAGGGGCGTGTCAGTAGGCGGGACAAGGGGCGTGGCAGTTTGCGGGACAAGGGGCGTGGCAGTGGGCGGGACAAGGGGGCGTGGCAGTGGGCGGGACAAGGGGCGTGGCAGTAGGCGGGACAAGGGGGCGTGGCAGTAGGCGGGACAAGGGGGCGTGGCAGTAGGCGGGACAAGGGGGCGTGGCAGTAGGCGGGGCAAGGGGCGGGACAAGGGGGCGTGGCAGTGGGCGGGACAAGGGGGCGTGGCAGTAGGCGGAACAAGGGGGCGGGACAAGGGGGCGTGTCAGTAGGCGGGACAAGGGGCGTGGCAGTGGGCGGGACAGGGGGCGTGGCAGTTTGCGGGACAAGGGGCGTGTCAGTGGGCGGGGCAAGGGGCGGGACAAGGGGAGTGTCAGTGGGTGGGACAAGGGGAGTGTCAGTGGGTGGGACAAGGGGAGTGTCAGTGGGCGGGACAAGGGAAGTGTCAGTGGGTGGGACAAGGGGAGTGTCAGTGGGCGGGACAAGGGGAGTGTCAGTGGGTGGGACAAGGGGAGTGTCAGTGGGTGGGACAAGGGAAGTGTCAGTGGGCGGGGTAACAAGGGGAGTGTCAGTGGGCGGGACAAGGGGAGTGTCAGTGGGCGGGACAAGGGAAGTGTCAGTGGGTGGGACAAGGGGAGTGTCAGTGGGCGGGACAAGGGGAGTGTCAGTGGGTGGGACAAGGGGAGTGTCAGTGGGTGGGACAAGGGAAGTGTCAGTGGGCGGGACAAGGGGAGTGTCAGTGGGTGGGACAAGGGGAGTGTCAGTGGGTGGGACAAGGGGAGTGTCAGTGGGAGGGACAAGGGGAGTGTCAGTGGGCGGGACAAGGGGAGTGTCAGTGGGCGGGGTAACAAGGGGAGTGTCAGTGGGTGGGACAAGGGGAGTGTCAGTGGGAGGGACAAGGGGAGTGTCAGTGGGCGGGACCAGGGGGCGTGGCAGTAGGCGGGACAAGGGGGCGTGGCAGTGGGCGGGACAAGGGGCGTGGCAGTAGGCGGGACAAGGGGCGTGGCAATCGGCGGGACAAGGGGGCGGGACAAGGGGCGTGGCAGTAGGCGGGACCAGGGGGCGTGGCAGTGGGCGGGACACGGGGGCGTGGCAATAGGCGGGACAAGGGGGCGGGACAAGGGGCGTGTCAGTAGGCGGGACCAGGGGGCGTGGCAGTGGGCGGGACACGGGGGCGTGGCAATAGGCGGGACAAGGGGGCGGGACAAGGGGCGTGTCAGTAGGCGGGACAAGGGGCGTGGCAGTTTGCGGGACAAGGGGCGTGGCAGTGGGCGGGACAAGGGGGCGTGGCAGTGGGCGGGACAAGGGGCGTGGCAGTAGGCGGGACAAGGGGGCGTGGCAGTAGGCGGGACAAGGGGGCGTGGCAGTAGGCGGGACAAGGGGGCGTGGCAGTAGGCGGGGCAAGGGGCGGGACAAGGGGGCGTGGCAGTGGGCGGGACAAGGGGGCGTGGCAGTAGGCGGAACAAGGGGGCGGGACAAGGGGGCGTGTCAGTAGGCGGGACAAGGGGCGTGGCAGTGGGCGGGACAGGGGGCGTGGCAGTTTGCGGGACAAGGGGCGTGTCAGTGGGCGGGGCAAGGGGAGTGTCAGTGGGTGGGACAAGGGGAGTGTCAGTGGGTGGGACAAGGGAAGTGTCAGTGGGTGGGACAAGGGGAGTGTCAGTGGGCGGGACAAGGGGAGTGTCAGTGGGCGGGACAAGGGGAGTGTCAGTGGGCGGGACAAGGGAAGTGTCAGTGGGCGGGACAAGGGGAGTGTCAGTGGGTGGGACAAGGGAAGTGTCAGTGGGCGGGGTAACAAGGGGAGTGTCAGTGGGCGGGACAAGGGGAGTGTCAGTGGGCGGGACAAGGGAAGTGTCAGTGGGTGGGACAAGGGGAGTGTCAGTGGGCGGGACAAGGGGAGTGTCAGTGGGTGGGACAAGGGGAGTGTCAGTGGGTGGGACAAGGGGAGTGTCAGTGGGAGGGACAAGGGGAGTGTCAGTGGGCGGGACAAGGGGAGTGTCAGTGGGCGGGGTAACAAGGGGAGTGTCAGTGGGTGGGACAAGGGGAGTGTCAGTGGGAGGGACAAGGGGAGTGTCAGTGGGCGGGGTAACAAGGGGAGTGTCAGTGGGCGGGACAAGGGGAGTGTCAGTGGGCGGGGTAACAAGGGGAGTGTCAGTGGGCGGGACAAGGGGAGTGTCAGTGGGTGGGACAAGGGGAGTGTCAGTGGGTGGGACAAGGGGAGTGTTAGTGGGCGGGGTAACAAGGTGGGCTAAGTTCCCGCAGGCAGCGTGTCCCCCTTCTTTAGCTCAGCTCAGCTCATGTCATGTCATGTCATGTCTTTTGATAATCAAAGACTTTATATATATATATATCAGTATATATAAAGTCTTTTTGAATGCTGGGCTGCTGGGGCTGCTGGAGCTGCTGGAGCTGCTGCTGGGGAAGCTGGCAATGCTTGAGGCGGGCCCCTGTGGAATGCAGCCAGCCAGCCAGCCAGCTATTCCACAGGGCTCCCCTCTGGATTGTGTGTGTGTGTGTGTGTGTGTGTGGTGGGGTGCTGCAGGCTTACCTTGTGGCAGGCAGCAGGAGCCACACAGTGGGACCCTACCATAGTGCACCCTGGAAAAACACAACTGTACGCATCTTGGCAACAAGGCCACTTCACCCAGGGGTGTGTTTTATTTAGGCACCCAAACAAGGTGGGCTAGGTTCCCGCAGGCAGCGTGTCCCCCTTCTTTAGCTCAGCTCAGCTCATGTCATGTCATGTCTTTTGATAATCAAAGATTTTATATATATGTATAAATATATATAAAAGCTTTTTCAATGCTGGGGCTGCTGGGGCTGCTGCTGCTGGGGCTGCTGGTGTTGCTGGGGAAGCTGGCAATGGCAGTGGGTGGGACAAGGGGGCGGGACAAGGGGGCGTGGTAGTAGGCGGGACAAGGGGGCGTGGCAGTAGGCGGGACAAGGGGGCGTGGCAGTAGGCGGGACAAGGGGGCGGGACAAGGGGGCGTGGCAGTGGGTGAGTGTGTGGATGGGTGAGTGAGTCAGTGAGTGAGTGGAGGGGTGGGTGAGTGAGTGAATGAGTGAGTGAGTAAGAGGGTGGGTGAGTGAGTGAGTGGAGTGTGGGGGTGAGTGGGTGGGTGAGTGAGTGAGTGGATGGGTGAGTGAGTGAGTGAGTAGGTGAGTGGAGGAGTGAGTGAGTGAGTGGAGTGAGTGAGTGGAGTGAGTGGAGTGAGTGAGTGGAATGAGTGAGTGGGTGAGTGAGTGGGTGGAGGTATGAGTGAGTGGGTGGGTGAGTGGGTGAGTGGAGGAGTGAGTGAGTGAGTGAGTGGGTGGAGGTGTGAGTGAGTGGGTGAGTGAGTGAGTGAGTGGGTGGAGGTGTGAGTGAGTGGGTGGAGGGGTGAGTGAGTGAGTGAGTGAGTGAATGAGTGAGTGAATGGATGAGTGAATGGATGAGTGAGTGAGTGGAGTGAGTGAGTGGAATGAGTGAGTGGGTGAGTGAGTGGTTGGGTGAGTGGGTGAGTGAGTGGGTGGGTGAGTGGGTGAGTGGAGGAGTGAGTGAGTGAGTGAGTGAGTGGATGGAGGTGTGAGTGAGTGGGTGAGTGAGTGGGTGGAGGTGTGAGTGAGTGGGTGGAGGGGTGAGTGAGTGAGTGAGTGGGTGAGTGAGTGAGTGAGTGGGTGGAGGGGTGAGTGAGTGAGTGAGTGAGTGGGTGGAGGTGTGAGTGAGTGGGTGAGTGAATGGATGAGTGAGTGAGTGGAGTGAGTGAGTGGAATGAGTGAGTGGGTGAGTGAGTGAGTGGTTGGGTGAGTGGGTGAGTGAGTGGGTGGGTGAGTGGGTGAGTGGAGGAGTGAGTGAGTGAGTGAGTGAGTGAGTGGATGGAGGTGTGAGTGAGTGGGTGAGTGAGTGGGTGGAGGTGTGAGTGAGTGGGTGGAGGGGTGAGTGAGTGAGTGAGTGGGTGAGTGAGTGAGTGAGTGGGTGGAGGGGTGAGTGAGTGAGTGAGTGAGTGGGTGGAGGTGTGAGTGAGTGGGTGAGTGAGTGAGTGAGTGAGTGGAGGGGTGAGTGAGTGAGTGAGTGGGTGAGTGAGTGAGTGAGATGGTGTGTGAGTGGATGAGTGAGTGATTGGGTGAGTCAGTGAGTGAGTGGGTGAGTGAGTGAGTGGGTGAGTGAGTGAGTGAGTGGGTGGAGGTGTGAGTGAGTGGGTGAGTGAATGGATGAGTGAGTGAGTGGAGTGAGTGAGTGGAATGAGTGAGTGGGTGAGTGAGTGAGTGGTTGGGTGAGTGAGTGGGTGGGTGAGTGGGTGAGTGGAGGAGTGAGTGAGTGAGTGAGTGAGTGAGTGGATGGAGGTGTGAGTGAGTGGGTGAGTGAGTGGGTGGAGGTGTGAGTGAGTGGGTGGAGGGGTGAGTGAGTGAGTGAGTGGGTGAGTGAGTGAGTGAGTGGGTGGAGGGGTGAGTGAGTGAGTGAGTGAGTGGGTGGAGGTGTGAGTGAGTGGGTGAGTGAGTGAGTGAGTGAGTGGAGGGGTGAGTGAGTGAGTGAGTGGGTGAGTGAGTGAGTGAGATGGTGTGTGAGTGGATGAGTGAGTGATTGGGTGAGTCAGTGAGTGAGTGGGTGAGTGAGTGAGTGGGTGAGTGAGTGAGTGAGTGGGTGAGTCAGTGAGTGAGTGAGTGAGTGAGTGGGTGGGTGAGTGAGTGAGTGAGTGAGTGAGTGAGTGGGTGGGTGGGTGAGTGAGTGAGTGAGTGTGTGAGTGGGTGAGTGAGTGGGTGGGTGAGTGAGTGAGTGGGTGGGTGAGTGAGTGAGTGAGTCAGTGGGTGAGTGAGTGAGTGAGTGGGTGGGTGAGTGAGTGAGTGAGTGAGTGAGTGGATGAGTGAATGAGTGAGTGGGTGAGTGAGTGAGTGAGTGGGTGGAGGGGTGAGTGAGTGAATGAGTGAGTGAATGAGTGAGTGAATGGATGAGTGAATGGATGAGTGAGTGAGTGGAGTGAGTGAGTGGAATGAGTGAGTGGGTGAGTGAGTGAGTGGTTGGGTGAGTGGGTGAGTGAGTGGGTGGGTGAGTGGGTGAATGGAGGAGTGAGTGAGTGAGTGAGTGAGTGAGTGGATGGAGGTGTGAGTGAGTGGGTGAGTGAGTGGGTGGAGGTGTGAGTGAGTGAGTGAGTGGGTGAGTGAGTGAGTGAGTGGGTGGAGGGGTGAGTGAGTGAGTGAGTGAGTGGGTGGAGGTGTGAGTGAGTGGGTGAGTGAGTGAGTGAGTGAGTGGAGGGGTGAGTGAGTGAGTGAGTGGGTGAGTGAGTGAGTGAGTGGGTGTGTGAGTGGATGAGTGAGTGATTGGGTGAGTCAGTGAGTGAGTGGGTGAGTGAGTGAGTGGGTGAGTGAGTGAGTGAGTGGGTGAGTGAGTGAGTGAGTGAGTGAGTGAGTGGGTGGGTGAGTGAGTGAGTGAGTGGGTGAGTGAGTGAGTGAGTGAGTGAGTGGGTGGGTGGGTGAGTGAGTGAGTGAGTGAGTGAGTGGGTGAGTGAGTGAGTGAGTGGATGAGTGAATGAGTGAGTGGGTGAGTGAGTGAGTGAGTGAGTGAGTGAGTGAGTGGGTGAGTGAGTGAGTGGGTGAATGAGTGAGTGAGTGAGTGAGTGAGTGAGTGAGTGAGTGAATGAGTGAGTGAGTGAGTGAGTGGGTGAGTGGGTGAGTGGAGGGCTGACCCGGGATTGGTGGACAGGGACTGAGAACAGAAGACCGAGATACTGAGAGACACACACAGAGGGACAGGGAGAGAGAGACACACAGTACCCGGGCGATGACGGGGCAGAGAGTTGTGGAACAGGATTAAAAGAGAGAACTGTGGAGAGAGAGAGATGCAGAAGCTGAGAGTTGGAGATGTCGGGACAGATAAAGACAGAGAAAGAGTGAGGCTGGTGTAGAGGAAGAGCTGGAGAGGCCGAGAGATGAAGAAAGATGATAATACAGAGATGATTACACAGGGAGATGTAACAATAAAGTTACAGAAAGAGATGGAAGAGATAAAGATGTAGAGAGAGATTTAGAGAAAGATAAATGTGGAGACACAGACAGACATTATAAAGCAAGATGTGGAGCTATAAAGACAGATTTTCAGATACAGAGAACGGGGGGTGGGATTGGGATTGGGATTGGGACTGGTCAGCACCCTCCCAGGGCACTTATATTTTTATATCCCCCCAGAACATCCAATGGAGAGTGGGGTGACTGTGTGAATAAACACAGGACCGAACCGCTGACCAATTTGAATTGTGACCATTTGAAGTGACTGAACAGCCCCATCACTTGTTGCAATACAGAGCGGAACTTGAAGTTGAAACCTACAATACTCAGTCTCTACCACTCCAGGTTCCTAGTGAGCGAACATTAAACCTTAGTGCAGCCCCTCCCCCCGGCCAGACACAAGTCACGTCCAACACTTGTCTCACACTGGCCCATCCATTTATTGCATTTATTTTTTCTGCAGGCTGTAGACTTCAAACTTTATTTTTAAAAATGGTCTTTAATAAATGCTTCAAAGGTTAAAACAAAAGTAAGGTGTGAAGTCACCGACACGTTTCAGGGTCAGGGTCTGACCATTGAGATGTGAATCAGTATATCCCGGGACAGCGCTGCATTGAGATGTCCATCAGCACAGGAATACATGGAGCAAAACACGGCTTGAGCTCAGCTCCCACAACCACAGTTTGAGAAATTAATTTACTGCACACAACATCAGATCATAAGCAACAGGAGCCTTCAGCCCTCAATAGGACAAGACCTTTATTGGGTCCCCCCCCCCCACACACACACACACACACAGTAACAGTAACACTTGCTGGTGTAAAGCAAACCTTGCAACATTTCCCCAAACCCGCCCGGACCTCAGCAATTCAAACCCCCGAGAAAACAACACAGTGCGGTAATGTAGAGTGCCACAAATCTGTCCCCTGACACACACTGTGTTCACCCAAACCCCCCCCCAACGTTAAAGCGGTGCTCTTACCCGGTGCCTGGGCTGGGATCATGTCATTCCCGCTGGCTTCACTCACTCGCTGATTCTTCCTCCCCTCCTGTCCCACCGCGGGGAAAGCTCTCTCGTCCCATTCCGTGCTGCCGTGGGGCCAGTATTCGGGTCCTGGTGGTCTGTCGGGGGTCCTCCCAAAGGTCGTGGTGTGCCCAGGTTCCTAGCCCCCTCATTGTGTGGGGGGGTGGGGGTTCCCTCTCCAGCCCCCGCGGGACACACACACACACACACACACACACAGTGCACAATTCTTGGTGCAAAGACACAACACTGAGATTTATTGTAATAAACTGCATTCACTTCAGTCTTACACCGGCTCCCTCGACCTGCTGCCCCCAAAATCCCGGGTTTCCTTTGTCCTGGGGTGATTGACAGGCTCGGTCAGTAGCAGACCTGACCTTTGTGTATTGTGTCGACTGCTCGCCCAGCCACCGGTGCT
The DNA here is from genome assembly GCF_044704955.1 of Pristiophorus japonicus. Lineage (NCBI taxonomy): Eukaryota > Metazoa > Chordata > Chondrichthyes > Pristiophoridae > Pristiophorus > Pristiophorus japonicus. The sequence goes on along the minus strand of NW_027250927.1, from coordinate 4,381 downwards.
TTCTGCTCCCGCTGGGTCCGGCATTTCATCGTCACCATCACCACAGGCTGGTCCCACACTTGCTTCCACTCGGAAAATGGGTCCTTCGGTGGCTGAACAGTCCAATCCAGGAACCACAGTCCCGGTCACAGGTGGGACACACAGGGGTGGAGGGCAGTTCAAAAGGTCCCCCTCTGGAATCTCAAACGTCTTCACTGTGGAGAAGCATCGTGGTCCCCAAATCAAACCCAATTCTTGACTTTTAAATTCTGCACCCCTGATTATAAGTGCTCTTCAAGACGTTCCTTAAAACCCACATCTTATATATATATATATATATATATATATAGACACACACACACAGATTTATATAAATATATATAGACACACACACACAGATATATATAAATATATATAGACACATACACACACAGATATATATAAATATATATAGACACACACACAGATATATATAAATATATATAGACACACACACAGATATATATAAATATATATAGACACACACACATATATATAAATATATATAGACACACACACAGATATATATAAATATATATAGACACACACACAGATATATATAAATATATATAGACACACACACAGATATATATAAATATATATAGACACACACACAGATATATATAAATATATATAGACACACACATAGATATATATAAATATATATAGACACACACACAGATATATATAAATATATATAGACACACACACACAGATTTATATAAATATATATAGACACACACACACAGATATATATAAATATATATAGACACATACACACACAGATATATATAAATATATATAGACACACACACACAGATATATATAAATATATATAGACACACACACACACACACACAGATATATATAAATATATATAGACACACACTGTGGAAATGTATTTTTATCTAAGCTGATACCATACAGTATTTGTGTGCCTTTTGATTAAAATGGAGTCCTGGCCCTTCCAGAACTTTCTGCATTTTAGCAGCCAGCTTGCATAAACAGCTAAACCTGCTGTTAGATGGCTGATGGCCATCAGACAGCTAGGAGACAAGTCATGCTGAGACAAGTAACCCCCCCCCATGGTGCTCTCCTATTGTCTACACTACAGGAGTTCCATGTCACCCCACCCTTATCTTCTAGCCATTATCTCTTTCCTTTACCTCATCCATTTGAAGCAAACAGGTAAATTGACCAGGAAATTGGATAATCCTGACACAATACAAGACAGGTGATCGCCCATTACCTATGACTCATGGAGTAATGGCCGTTCAGTGTCAGTGGGCGGGGTAACAAGTTGGGCTAAGTTCCCGCAAGCAGCGTGTCCCCCTTCTTTAGCTCAGCTCATGTCATGTCATGTCATGTCTTTTGATAATCAAAGACTTTATATATATATATATCAGTATATATAAAGTCTTTTTGAATGCTGGGCTGCTGGGGCTGCTGGGGCTGCTGGAGCTGCTGCTGGGGAAGCTGGCAATGCTTGAGGCGGGCCCCTGTGGAATGCAGCCAGCCAGCCAGCCAGCTATTCCACAGGGCTCCCTCTGGATTGTGTGTGTGTGTGTGTGTGTGTGTGTGGTGGGGTGCTGCAGGCTTACCTTGTGGCAGGCAGCAGGAGCCACACAGTGGGACCCTACCATAGTGCACCCTGGAAAAACACAACTGTACGCATCTTGGCAACAAGGCCACTTCACCCAGGGGTGTGTTTTATTTAGGCACCCAAACAAGGTGGGCTAGGTTCCCGCAGGCAGCGTGTCCCCCTTCTTTAGCTCAGCTCAGCTCATGTCATGTCATGTCATGTCTTTTGATAATCAAAGATTTTATATATATGTATAAATATATATAAAAGCTTTTTCAATGCTGGGGCTGCTGGGGCTGCTGCTGCTGGGGCTGCTGGTGTTGCTGGGGAAGCTGGCAATGGCAGTGGGTGGGACAAGGGGGCGTGGCAGTGGGTGGGACAAGGGGGCGTGGCAGTAGGCGGGACAAGGGGCGGGACAAGGGGGCGTGGCAGTGGGCGGGACAAGGGGAGTGTCAGTGGGTGGGACAAGGGGAGTGTCAGTGGGTGGGACAAGGGGAGTGTTAGTGGGCGGGGTAACAAGGTGGGCTAAGTTCCCGCAGGCAGCGTGTCCCCCTTCTTTAGCTCAGCTCAGCTCATGTCATGTCATGTCATGTCTTTTGATAATCAAAGACTTTATATATATATATATCAGTATATATAAAGTCTTTTTGAATGCTGGGCTGCTGGGGCTGCTGGAGCTGCTGGAGCTGCTGCTGGGGAAGCTGGCAATGCTTGAGGCGGGCCCCTGTGGAATGCAGCCAGCCAGCCAGCCAGCTATTCCACAGGGCTCCCCTCTGGATTGTGTGTGTGTGTGTGTGTGTGTGTGGTGGGGTGCTGCAGGCTTACCTTGTGGCAGGCAGCAGGAGCCACACAGTGGGACCCTACCATAGTGCACCCTGGAAAAACACAACTGTACGCATCTTGGCAACAAGGCCACTTCACCCAGGGGTGTGTTTTATTTAGGCACCCAAACAAGGTGGGCTAGGTTCCCGCAGGCAGCGTGTCCCCCTTCTTTAGCTCAGCTCAGCTCATGCTCATGTCATGTCATGTCTTTTGATAATCAAAGATTTTATATATATGTATAAATATATATAAAAGCTTTTTCAATGCTGGGGCTGCTGGGGCTGCTGCTGCTGGGGCTGCTGGTGTTGCTGGGGAAGCTGGCAATGGCAGTGGGTGGGACAAGGGGGCGGGACAAGGGGGCGTGGTAGTAGGCGGGACAAGGGGGCGTGGCAGTAGGCGGGACAAGGGGGCGTGGCAGTGGGCGGGACAAGGGGCGTGGCAGTAGGCGGGACAAGGGGGCGTGGCAGTAGGCGGGACAAGGGGGCGTGGCAGTAGGCGGGACAAGGGGGCGTGGCAGTAGGCGGGACAAGGGGCGTGGCAGTGGGCGGGACAAGGGGGCGTGGCAGTAGGCGGGACAAGGGGGTGCGGCAGTAGGCGGGACAAGGGGGCGGGACAAGGGGGCGTGGCAGTGGGCGGGACAAGGGGGTGCGGCAGTAGGCGGGACAAGGGGGCGGGACAAGGGGGCGTGGCAGTAGGCGGGACAAGGGGCGTGGCAGTGGGCGGGACCAGGGGGCGTGGCAATAGGCGGGACAAGGGGGCGGGACAAGGGGCGTGGCAGTGGGCGGGACACGGGGGCGTGGCAGTAGGCGGGACAAGGGGGCGTGGCAGTGGGCGGGACAAGGGGCGTGGCAGTGGGCGGGACAAGGGGGCGTGTCAGTAGGCGGGACAAGGGGGCGTGGCAGTAGGCGGGGCAAGGGGCGGGACAAGGGGGCGTGGCAGTGGGCGGGACAAGGGGCGTGGCAGTAGGCGGGACAAGAGGGCGTGGCAGTATGCGGGACAAGGGGCGTGGCAATCGGCGGGACAAGGGGGCGGGACAAGGGGCGTGGCAGTAGGCGGGACCAGGGGGCGTGGCAGTGGGCGGGACACGGGGGCGTGGCAATAGGCGGGACAAGGGGGCGGGACAAGGGGCGTGTCAGTAGGCGGGACCAGGGGGCGTGGCAGTGGGCGGGACACGGGGGCGTGGCAATAGGCGGGACAAGGGGGCGGGACAAGGGGCGTGTCAGTAGGCGGGACAAGGGGCGTGGCAGTTTGCGGGACAAGGGGCGTGGCAGTGGGCGGGACAAGGGGGCGTGGCAGTGGGCGGGACAAGGGGCGTGGCAGTAGGCGGGACAAGGGGGCGTGGCAGTAGGCGGGACAAGGGGGCGTGGCAGTAGGCGGGACAAGGGGGCGTGGCAGTAGGCGGGGCAAGGGGCGGGACAAGGGGGCGTGGCAGTGGGCGGGACAAGGGGGCGTGGCAGTAGGCGGGACAAGGGGGCGGGACAAGGGGGCGTGTCAGTAGGCGGGACAAGGGGCGTGGCAGTGGGCGGGACAGGGGGCGTGGCAGTTTGCGGGACAAGGGGCGTGGCAGTGGGCGGGACAAGGGGAGTGTCAGTGGGTGGGACAAGGGGAGTGTCAGTGGGTGGGACAAGGGAAGTGTCAGTGGGTGGGACAAGGGGGCGTGGCAGTAGGCGGGACAAGGGGGCGTGGCAGTGGGCGGGACAAGGGGCGTGGCAGTAGGCGGGACAAGGGGGCGTGTCAGTAGGCGGGACAAGGGGGCGGGACAAGGGGGCGTGGCAGTGGGCGGGACAAGGGGGCGTGGCAGTAGGCGGGACAAGGGGGCGGGACAAGGGGGCGTGGCAGTAGGCGGGACAAGGGGCGTGGCAGTGGGCGGGACCAGGGGGCGTGGCAATAGGCGGGACAAGGGGGCGGGACAAGGGGCGTGGCAGTGGGCGGGACAAGGGGAGTGTCAGTGGGTGGGAC
>NW_027250926.1:0-84986 GCF_044704955.1 Pristiophorus japonicus | reverse complement strand
GGTGTTTACTCACAGCCCGGTGAGGAGGAGGAGGGTAGGGAGGGTGAGGGAGGAGGTAGTGAGGTACTGAGGGTTACTCACAGCCCGGTGAGGAGGAGGTACTGAGGGAGGTAGTGAGGGAGGAGGTACTGAGGGAGGAGGTAGTGAGGGAGGAGGGAGGTAGTGAGGGACTGAGGGTGTTTACTCACAGCCCGGTGAGGAGGAGGTACTGAGGGAGGTAGTGAGGGAGGAGGTACTGAGGGAGGAGGTAGTGAGGGAGGAGGGAGGTAGTGAGGTACTGAGGGTTACTCACAGCCCGGTGCAGCGGTAGGCGATGAGGGACGGGAAGTAGGCGAGGGCCAGGCAGTTCCCGAAGTGGAACAGGGTCATGTCGGCCCGGGGGGGGGGTCACAGGGTCAGACACAGAGAGCCCCAGGGTCAGGGACACAGACCCACACACAGGGCCGGGGGGGGGCCGCTTCCTGTCTCTCACACAGCCGGAAGTCGGTCCGCCGCCAATGCCGCCCCCTCCACCGGAAACACCCGCCCCCCGGATAAAGGTTCCGGGCTCACGGGACTGAGAGACTGAGGGACTGAGGGACACACTGAGAGACTGAGGGACACACTGAGGGACTGAGGGACACACTGAGAGACTGAGGGACACACTGAGAGACACACTGAGGGACACACTGAGAGACTGAGGGACACACTGAGGGACTGAGGGACACACTGAGGGACTGAGGGACACACTGAGAGACTGAGGGACACACTGAGAGACACACTGAGGGACACACTGAGAGACTGAGGGACACACTGAGGGACTGAGGGACAGAGGGACACACTGAGAGACTGAGGGAACACACTGAGGGACTGAGGGACACACTGAGTGACTGAGGGACCCACTGAGAGACTGAGGGACACACTGAGAGACACACTGAGAGATTGAGGGACACACTGAGAGACTGAGGGACACACTGAGGGACTGAGGGGACACACTGAGAGACTGAGGGACACACTGAGGGACTGAGGGACACACTAGGAGAGACACACTGAGAGACTGAGGGACACACCGAGGGACCGAGGGACACACTGAGAGACACACTGAGAGACTGAGGGACACACTGAGAGACTGAGGGACACACTGAGAGACACACTGAGAGACTGAAGGACACACTGAGAGACTGAGGGACACACCGAGGGACCGAGGGACACACTGAGAGACACACTGAGAGACTGAGGGACACACTGAGAGACTGAGAGACACACTGAGAGACTGAGGGACACACTGAGAGACACACTGAGGGACACACTGAGAGACTGAGGGACACACTGAGGGACACACTGAGAGACTGAGGGACACACTGAGGGACTGAGGGACACACTGAGGGACACACTGAGAGACTGAGGGACACACTGAGGGACTGAGGGACACACTGAGGGACTGAGGGACACACTGAGGGACACACTGCGAGACTGAGGGACGCACTGAGGGACTGAGGGACACACTGAGGGACTGAGGGACACACTGAGAGACTGAGGAACACACTGAGGGACTGAGGGACACACTGAGGGACTGAGGGACACACTGAGGGACTGAGGAACACACTGAGAGACTGAGGGACACACTGAGGGACACACTGAGGGACTGAGGGACACACTGAGGGACACACTGAGAGACTGAGGGACACACTGAGAGACTGAGGGACACACTGAGGGACACACTGAGAGACTGAGGGACACACTGAGGGACTGAAGGACACACTGAGAGACTGAGGCACACACTGAGAGACTGAGGGACACACTGAGGGACTGAGGGACACACTGAGAGACTGAGGGACACACTGAGGGACTGAGGGACACACTGAGGGACTAAGGGACACACTGAGAGACTGAGGGACACACTGAGGGACTGAGGGACACACTGAGAGACTGAGGGACACACTGAGGGACACACTGAGAGACTGAGGGACACACTGAGGGACACACTGAGGGACTGAGGGACACACTGAGAGACTGAGGGACACACTGAGGGACACACTGAGAGACTGAGAGACACACTGAGGGACTGAGGGACACACTGAGAGACTGAGGGACACACTGAGGGACTGAGGGACACATTGAGGGACTGAGGGACACACTGAGGGACTGAGGGACACACTGAGAGACTGAGGGACACACTGAGAGACTGAGGGACTGAGGGACACACTGAGGGACTGAGGGACACACTGAGAGACTGAGGGACACACTGAAAGACTGAGGGACACACTGAGGGACTGAGGGACACACTAAGCGACACACTGAGAGACTGAGGGACACACTGAGAGACTGAGGGACACACTGAGGGACTGAGGGACACACTGAGAGACTGAGGGACACACTAAGAGACTGAGGACACACTGAGGGACACACTGAGAGACTGAGGGTCACACTGAGGGACACACAGAGACTGAGGGACACACTGAGGGACACACTGAGAGACGGAGGGACACACTGAGGGACTGAGGGACACACTGAGAGACTGAGGGACACACTGAGAGACACACTGAGGGACACACTGAGAGACTGAGGGACACACTGAGGGACTGAGGGACACACTGAAAGACTGAGGGACACACTGAGGGACACACTGAGGGACACACTGAGAGACTGAGGGACACACTGAGAGACTGAGGGACACACTGAGGGACTGAGGGACACACTGAGAGACTGAGGGACACACTAAGAGACTGAGGACACACTGAGGGACACACTGAGGTATTCAGGGACACACTGAGGGACACACAGAGACTGAGGGACACACTGAGGGACACACTGAGAGACGGAGGGACACACTGAGGGACTGAGGGACACACTGAGAGACTGAGGGACACACTGAGAGACACACTGAGGGACACACTGAGAGACTGAGGGACACACTGAGGGACTGAGGGACACACTGAGAGACTGAGGGACACACTGAGAGACTCAGGGACACACTGAGAGACTGAGGGACTGAGGGACACACTGAGAGACTGAGGGACACACTGAGAGACTGAGGGACACACTGAGGGACTGAGGGACACACTGAGAGACTGAGGGACACACTGAGGGACACACTGAAGGACTGAGGACACACTGAGGGACACACGGAGGTACTGAGGGACACACTGAGGGACACACTGAGAGACTGAGGGACACACTGAGAGACTGAGGGAGACACTGAGAGACTGAGGGACACACTGAGAGACTGAGGGACACACTGAGGGACACACTGAGAGACTGAGGGACACACTGAGAGACTGAGGGACACACTGAGGGACTGAGGGACACACTGAGAGACTGAGGGACACACTGAGGGACACACTGAGGGACTGAGGGACACACTGAGAGACACATTGAGAGACTGAGGCACACACTGAGGGACACACTTAGAGACTGAGGGACACACTGACAGACTGAGGGACACACTGAGAGACTGAGGGACACACAGAGAGACACACTGAGGGTCACACTGAGAGACACACTGAGAGACACACTGAGAGACTGAGGGACACACTGACAGACTGAGGGACACACTGAGAGACACACTGAGAGACACACTGAGAGACACACTGAGGGACACACTGAGAGACACACTGAGAGACTGAGGGACACACTGAGAGACTGAGGGACACACTGAGGGACACACTGAGAGACACACTGAGGGACACACTGAGAGACTGAGGGACACACTGAGAGACAGAGACTGAGGGACACACTGAGAGACTGAGGGACACACTGAGAGACTGAGGGCACACTGAGGGACTGAGGGACACACTGAGAGACTGAGGGACACACTGAGAGACTGAGGGACACACTGAGAGACTGAGGGACACACTGAGAGACGGAGGGACACACTGACAGACTGAGGACACACTGAGGGACTGAGGGACACACTGAGAGACTGAGGGACACACTGAGGGACTGAGGGACACACTGAGAGACTGAGGGACACACTGAGAGACACACTGGCAGACTGAGGGACACACTGAGAGACACAATGAGAGACTGAGGGACACACTGACAGACTGAGGACACACTGAGGAACTGAGGGACACACTGAGAGACTGAGGGACACACTGAGGGACACGCTGAGAGACTGAGGGACACACTGAGAGACGGAGGGACACACTGACAGACTAAGGGACACACTGAGAGACTGAGGGACACACTGAGAGACACACTGGCAGACTGAGGGACACACTGAGAGACACAATGAGAGACTGAGGGACACACTGAGGGACACACTGAGAGACACACTGAGAGACTGAGGGACACACTGAGAGACAGACTGAGAGACTGAGGGACACACTGAGAGACTGAGGGACACACTGAGAGACTGAGGGACACACTGACAGACTGAGGGACACACTGAGAGACACAATGAGAGACTGAGGGACACACTGAGGGACACACTGAGAGACACACTGAGAGACTGAGGGACACACTGAGAGACAGACTGAGAGACTGAGGGACACACTGAGAGACTGAGGGACACACTGAGGGACTGAGGGACACACTGAGAGACTGAGGGACTCACTGAGAGACTGAGGGACACACTGAGAGACTGAGGGACACACTGAGGGACTGAGGGACACACTGAGAGACTGAGGGACACACTGAGAGACTGAGGACACACTGAGGGACACACTGAGGTATTCAGGGACACACTGAGGGACACACTGAGAGACTGAGGGACACACTGAGGGACACACTGAGAGACGGAGGGACACACTGAGGGACACACTGAGAGACTGAGGGACACACTGACAGACTGAGGACACACTGAGGGACACACTGAGGTATTCAGGGACACACTGAGGGACACACTGAGAGACTGAGGGACATACTGAGGGACACACTGAGAGACGGAGGGACACACTGCGGGACACACTGAGAGACTGAGGGACACACTGAGAGACACACTGAGGGACACACTGAGAGACTGAGGGACACACTTAGAGACACACTGAGGGACACACTGAGAGACTGAGGGACACACTGAGGGACTGAGGGACACACTGAGAGACTGAGGGACACACTGAGAGACTGAGGGACACACTGAGGGACTGAGGGACACACTGAGGGACACACTAAGAGACTGAGGGACACACTGAGAGACTGAGAGACACACTGAGGGACACACTGAGAGACTGAGGGACACACTGAGGGACTGAGGGACACACTGAGAGACTGAGGGACACACTGAGGGACTGAGGTACACACTGAGAGACTGAGGGACACACTGAGAGACTGAGGGACACACTGAGGGACTGAGGGACACACTGAGAGACTGAGGGATACACTGAGGGACTGAGGGACACACTGAGGGACTGAGGGACACACTGAGAGACTGAGGGACACACTGAGGGACTGAGGGACACACTGAGAGACTGAGGGACACACTGAGGGACACACTGAGAGACTGAGGGACACACTGAGAGACTGAGGGACACACTGAGGGACACACTGAGGGACTGAGGGACACACTGAGAGACTGAGGGACACACTGAGGGACTGAGGGACACACTGAGAGACTGAGGGACACACTGAAAGACTGAGGGACACACTGAGGGACTGAGGGACACACTGAGAGACTGAGGGACACACTGAGGGACTGAGGGACACACTGAGAGACGGAGGGACACACTGAGGGACTGAGGGACACACTGAGAGACTGAGGGACACACTGAGAGACACACTGAGGGACACACTGAGAGACTGAGGGACACACTGAGGGACTGAGGGACACACTGAGAGACTGAGGGACACACTGAGAGACTCAGGGACACACTGAGGGACTGAGAGACTGAGGGACACACTGAGAGACTGAGGGACACACTGAGAGACTGAGAGACTGAGGGACACACTGAGAGATTGAGGGACACACTGAGGGACTGAGGGACACACTGAGAGACTGAGGGACACACAGAGGGACTGAGGGACACACTGAGGGACACACTGAAGGACTGAGGACACACTGAGGGACACACTGAGGTACTGAGGGACACACTGAGGGACACACTGAGAGACTGAGGGACACACTGAGAGACTGAGGGAGACACTGAGAGACTGAGGGACACACTGAGGGACACACTGAGAGACTGAGGGACACACTGAGGGACACACTGAGAGACTGAGGGACACACTGAGGCACTGAGGGACACACTGAGAGACTGAGGGACACACTGAGGGACACACTGAGGGACTGAGGGACACACTGAGAGACACATTGAGAGACTGAGGCACACACTGAGGGACACACTTCGAGACTGAGGGACACACTGACAGACTGAGGGCACACTGAGGGGCTGAGGGACACACTGACAGACTGAGGACACACTGAGAGACTGAGGGACACACTGAGGGACACACTGAGGGTCACACTGAGAGACTGAGGGACACACTGAGAGACTGAGGGACACACTGAGAGACTGAGGGCACACTGAGGGGCTGAGGGACACACTGACAGACTGAGGACACACTGAGGGACTGAGGGACACACTGAGAGACTGAGGGACACACTGAGAGACGGAGGGACACACTGACAGACTAAGGGACACACTGAGAGACTGAGGGACACACTGAGAGACACACTGACAGACTGAGGGACACACTGAGAGACACAATGAGAGACTGAGGGACACACTGAGGGACACACTGAGAGACACACTGAGAGACTGAGGGACACACTGAGAGACAGACTGAGAGACTGAGGGACACACTGAGAGACTGAGGGACACACTGAGAGTCTGAGGGACTGAGGGACACACTGAGGGACTGAGGGACACACTTAGAGACTGAGGGACACACACTGAGGGACACACTGAGAGACTGAGGGACACACTGAGGGACTGAGGGACACACTGAGAGACTGAGGGACACACTGAGAGACTGAGGACACACTGAGAGACTGAGGGCACACTGAGGGATTCAGGGACACACTGAGGGACACACTGAGAGACTGAGGGACACACTGAGGGACACACTGAGAGACGGAGGGACACACTGAGGGACTGAGGGACACATTGAGAGACTGAGGGACACACTGAGAGACACACTGAGGGACACACTGAGAGACTGAGGGACACACTGAGAGACACACTGAGGGACACACTGAGAGACTGAGGGACACACTGAGGGACTGAGGGACACACTGAGAGACTGAGGGACACACTGAGAAACTGAGGGACACACTGAGGGACTGAGGGACACACTGAGAGACACACTGAGAGACTGAGGGACACACTGAGGGACACACTGAGAGACTGAGGGACACACTGAGAGACTGAGGGACACACTGAGAGACTGAGGAACACACTGAGAGACTGAGGGACACACTGAGAGCCTGAGCGAGGGACACACTGAGGGACTGAGGGACACACTGAGAGACTGAGGGACACACTGAGGGACTGAGGGACACACTGAGAGACTGAGGGACACACTGAGGGACACACTGAGAGACTGAGGGACACACTGAGAGACTGAGGGACACACTGAGGGACACACTGAGGGACTGAGGGACACACTGAGAGACTGAGGGACACACTGAGGGACACACTGAGAGACTGAGAGACACACTGAGGGACTGAGGGACACACTGAGAGACTGAGGGACACACTGAGGGACTGAGGGACACACTGAGAGACTCAGGGACACACTGAGGGACTGAGAGACTGAGGGACACACTGAGAGACTGAGGGACACACTGAGAGACTGAGGGACACACTGAGGGACTGAGGGACACACTGAGAGACTGAGGGACACACAGAGGGACACACTGAGGGACACACTGAAGGACTGAGGACACACTGACGGACACACTGAGGTACTGAGGGACACACTGAGAGACTGAGGGACACACTGAGGGACACACTGAGAGACTGAGGGAGACACTGAGAGACTGAGGGACACACTGAGGGACACACTGAGAGACTGAGGGACACACTGAGGGACACACTGAGAGACTGAGGGACACACTGAGAGACTGAGGGACACACTGACGGACTGAGGGACACACTGAGAGACTGAGGGACACACTGAGGGACACACTGAGGGACTGAGGGACACACTGAGAGACACATTGAGAGACTGAGGCACACACTGAGGGACACACTTAGAGACTGAGGGACACACTGACAGACTGAGGGACACACTGAGAGACTGAGGGACACACTGAGGGACACACTGAGGGTCACACTGAGAGACTGAGGGACACACTGAGAGACCCACTGAGAGACACAGTGAGAGACTGAGGGACACACTGAGAGACTGAGGGACACACTGAGAGACTGAGGGACACACTGAAGGGACTGAGGACACACTGAGGGACACACTGAGAGACTGAGGGACACACTGAGAGACTGAGGGCACACTGAGGGGCTGAGGGACACACTGACAGACTGAGGACACACTGAGGGACTGAGGGACACACTGAGAGACGGAGGGACACTGACAGACTGAGGGACACACTGAGAGACACACTGAGGGTCACACTGAGAGACACACTGAGAGACTGAGGGACACACTGAGAGACTGAGGGACACACTGAAGGGACTGAGGACACACTGAGGGACACACTGAGGGTCACACTGAGAGACACACTGAGAGACTGAGGGACACACTGAGAGACTGAGGGACACACTGAAGGGACTGAGGACACACTGAGGGACACACTGAGAGACTGAGGGACACACTGAGAGACTGAGGGACACAATGAGAGACAGAGACTGAGGGACACACTGAGAGACTGAGGGACACACTGAGAGACTGAGGGCACACTGAGGGACTGAGGGACACACTGAGAGACTGAGGGACACACTGATTGACACACTGAGAGATTGAGGGACACACTGAGAGACGATGGGACACACTGAGAGACACAATGAGAGACTGAGGGACACACTGAGAGACACAATGAGAGACTGAGGGACACACTGAGGACACACTGAGGGACTGAGCGACACACTGATAGACTGAGGGACACACTGAGGGACACACTGAGAGACTTGAGGGACACACTGAGGGACTGAGGGACACACTGAGAGACTGAGGGACACACTGAGAGACTAAGGGACACACTGAGGGACTGAGGGACACACTAAGAGACTGAGGACACACTGAGGGACACACTGAGGTATTCAGGGACACACTGAGGGACACACTGAGAGACTGAGGGACACACTGAGAGACTGAGGGACACACTGAGGGACTGAGGGACACACTGAGAGACTGAGGGACACACTGAGAGACTGAGGGACACACTGAGGGACTGAGGGACACACTGAGAGACACACTGAGAGACTGAGGGACACACTGAGAGACACACTGAGAGCCTGAGGGACACACTGAGAGACTGTGGGACACACTGAGAGACACACTGACAGACTGAGGGACACACTGAGAGACACAATGAGAGACTGAGGGACACACTGAGAGACACACTGACAGACTGAGGGACACACTGAGAGACACAATGAGAGACTGAGGGACACACTGAGGACACACTGAGGGACTGAGCGACACACTGATAGACTGAGGGACACACTGAGGGACACACTGAGAGACTTGAGGGACACACTGAGGGACTGAGGGACACACTGAGAGACTGAGGGACTGAGGGACACACTGAGGGACTGAGGGACACACTGAGAGACTGAGGGACACACTGAGAGACTGAGGGACACACTGAGAGACTAAGGGACACACTGAGGGACTGAGGGACACACTAAGAGACTGAGGACACACTGAGGGACACACTGAGGTATTCAGGGACACACTGAGGGACACACTGAGAGACTGAGGGACACACTGAGAGACTGAGGGACACACTGAGGGACTGAGGGACACACTGAGAGACTGAGGGACACACTGAGAGACTGAGGGACACACTGAGGGACTGAGGGACACACTGAGAGACACACTGAGAGACTGAGGGACACACTGAGAGACACACTGAGAGCCTGAGGGACACACTGAGAGACTGTGGGACACACTGAGTGACTGAGGGACACACTGAGAGACTGAGGGACACACTGAGGGACTGAGGGACACACGAGAGACACACTGAGAGACTGAGGCACACACTGAGCGACACACTTAGAGACTGAGGGACACACTGACCGACTGAGGGACACACTGAGAGACTGAGGGACACACTGAGAGACTGAGGGACACACTGAAGGGACTGAGCACACACTGAGGGACACACTGAGAGACTTGGGACACACTGAGAGACAGAGACTGAGGGACACACTGAGGGGCTGAGGGACACACTGACAAACTGAGGACACACTGAGGGACTGAGGGACACACTGAGGGACACACTGAGAGACTGAGGGACACACTGAGAGACTGAGGGACACACTGACAGACTAAGGGACACACTGAGAGACTGAGGGACACACTGAGTGACTGAGGGACACACTGAGAGACTGAGGGACACACTGAGGGACACACTGAGGGACTGAGGGACACACGAGAGACACACTGAGAGACTGAGGCACGCACTGAGCGACACACTTAGAGACTGAGGGACACACTGACCGACTGAGGGACACACTGAGAGACTGAGGGACACACTGAGAGACTGAGGGACACACTGAAGGGACTGAGGACACACTGAGGGACACACTGAGAGACTTGGGACACACTGAGAGACAGAGACTGAGGGACACACTGAGGGGCTGAGGGACACACTGACAAACTGAGGACACACTGAGGGACTGAGGGACACACTGAGAGACTGAGGGACACACTGAGGGACACACTGAGAGACTGAGGGACACACTGAGAGACTGAGGGACACACTGACAGACTAAGGGACACACTGAGAGACTGAGGGACACACTGAGAGACACACTGACAGACTGAGGGACACACTGAGAGACACAATGAGAGACTGAGGGACACACTGAGGGACACACTGAGAGACGCACTGAGAGACTGAGGGACACACTGAGAGACACACTGAGAGACTTAGGGACACACTGAGAGACTGAGGGACACACTGAGAGACTGAGGGACTGAGGGACACACTGAGGGACTGAGGGACACACTGAGAGACTGAGGGACACACTGAGAGACTGAGGGACACACTGAGAGACCGAGGACACACTGAGGGACACACTGAGGTATTCAGGGACACACTGAGGGACACACTGAGAGACTGAGGGACACACTGAGGGACACACTGAGAGACGGAGGGACACACTGAGGGACTGAGGGACACACTGAGAGACTGAGGGACACACTGAGAGACACACTGAGGGACACACTGAGAGACTGAGGGTCACACTGAGAGACACACTGAGGGACACACTGAGAGACTGAGGGACACACTGAGGGACTGAGGGACACACTGAGAGACTGAGGGACACACTGAGGGTCACACTGAGGGACTGAGGGACACACTGAGAGACACACTGAGAGACTGAGGGACACACTGAGGGACACACTAAGAGACTGAGGGACACACTGAGAGACACACTGAGAGACTGAGGGACACACTGAGAGACTGAGGGACACACTGAGGGACTGAGGACACACTGAGGGACACACTGAGAGACTGAGGGACACACTGAGGACACACTGAGAGACTGAGGGACACACTGAGAGACTGAGGGACACACTGAGAGACTGAGGACACACTGAGGGACTGAGGGACACATTGACAGACTGAGGACACACTGAGGGACTGAGGGACACACTGAGAGACTGAGGGACACACTGAGGGACACACTGAGAGACTGAGGGACACACTGAGAGACTGAGGGACACACTGAGAGACACGCTGAGACACTGAGAGACACACTGAGAGACTGAGGGACACACTGAGGGACACACTAAGAGACTGAGGGACACACTGAGAGACACACTGAGAGACTGAGGGACACACTGAGAGACTGAGGGACACACTGAGGGACTGAGGACACACTGAGGGACACACTGAGAGACTGAGGGACACACTGAGGGACACACTGAGAGACTGAGGGACACACTGAGAGACTGAGGGACACACTGAGAGACTGAGGACACACTGAGGGACTGAGGGACACATTGACAGACTGAGGACACACTGAGGGACTGAGGGACACACTGAGAGACTGAGGGACACACTGAGGGACACACTGAGAGACTGAGGGACACACTGAGAGACTGAGGGACACACTGAGAGACACGCTGAGAGACTGAGGGACACACTGAGGGACACACTGAGAGACTGAGGGACACACTGAGAGACTGAGGGACACACTGAGGGACACACTGAGAGACTGAGGGACACACTGAGAGACTGAGCGACACACTGAGGGACACACTGAGAGACTGAGGGACACCCTGAGGGATACACTGAGGGACTGAGGGACACACTGAGGGACACACTGAGCGACTGAGGGACACACTGAGAGACTGAGGGACACATTGAGGGACTGAGGGACAACTGAGGGACACACTGAGGGACTGAGGGACACACTGAGAGACTGAGGGACACACTGAGGGACACACTGAGAGACTGAGGGACACACTGAGGGACTGAGGGACACACTGGGGGACTGAGGGACACACTGATGGACTGAGGGACACACTGAGGTACACACTGAGGGACACACTGAGAGCCTGAGGACACACTGAGGGACACACTGAGAGACTGAGGGACACACTGAGGGACAGACTGAGGGACACACTGAGAGACTGAGGACACACTGAGGGACACACTGAGGGACTGAGGGACACACGAGAGACACACTGAGAGACTGAGGCACGCACTGAGCGACACACTTAGAGACTGAGGGACACACTGACCGACTGAGGGACACACTGAGAGACTGAGGGACACACTGAGAGACTGAGGGACACACTGAAGGGACTGAGGACACACTGAGGGACACACTGAGAGACTTGGGACACACTGAGAGACAGAGACTGAGGGACACACTGAGGGGCTGAGGGACACACTGACAAACTGAGGACACACTGAGGGACTGAGGGACACACTGAGAGACTGAGGGACACACTGAGGGACACACTGAGAGACTGAGGGACACACTGAGAGACTGAGGGACACACTGACAGACTAAGGGACACACTGAGAGACTGAGGGACACACTGAGAGACACACTGACAGACTGAGGGACACACTGAGAGACACAATGAGAGACTGAGGGACACACTGAGGGACACACTGAGAGACGCACTGAGAGACTGAGGGACACACTGAGAGACACACTGAGAGACTTAGGGACACACTGAGAGACTGAGGGACACACTGAGAGACTGAGGGACTGAGGGACACACTGAGGGACTGAGGGACACACTGAGAGACTGAGGGACACACTGAGAGACTGAGGGACACACTGAGAGACCGAGGACACACTGAGGGACACACTGAGGTATTCAGGGACACACTGAGGGACACACTGAGAGACTGAGGGACACACTGAGGGACACACTGAGAGACGGAGGGACACACTGAGGGACTGAGGGACACACTGAGAGACTGAGGGACACACTGAGAGACACACTGAGGGACACACTGAGAGACTGAGGGTCACACTGAGAGACACACTGAGGGACACACTGAGAGACTGAGGGACACACTGAGGGACTGAGGGACACACTGAGAGACTGAGGGACACACTGAGGGTCACACTGAGGGACTGAGGGACACACTGAGAGACACACTGAGAGACTGAGGGACACACTGAGGGACACACTAAGAGACTGAGGGACACACTGAGAGACACACTGAGAGACTGAGGGACACACTGAGAGACTGAGGGACACACTGAGGGACTGAGGACACACTGAGGGACACACTGAGAGACTGAGGGACACACTGAGGACACACTGAGAGACTGAGGGACACACTGAGAGACTGAGGGACACACTGAGAGACTGAGGACACACTGAGGGACTGAGGGACACATTGACAGACTGAGGACACACTGAGGGACTGAGGGACACACTGAGAGACTGAGGGACACACTGAGGGACACACTGAGAGACTGAGGGACACACTGAGAGACTGAGGGACACACTGAGAGACACGCTGAGACACTGAGAGACACACTGAGAGACTGAGGGACACACTGAGGGACACACTAAGAGACTGAGGGACACACTGAGAGACACACTGAGAGACTGAGGGACACACTGAGAGACTGAGGGACACACTGAGGGACTGAGGACACACTGAGGGACACACTGAGAGACTGAGGGACACACTGAGGGACACACTGAGAGACTGAGGGACACACTGAGAGACTGAGGGACACACTGAGAGACTGAGGACACACTGAGGGACTGAGGGACACATTGACAGACTGAGGACACACTGAGGGACTGAGGGACACACTGAGAGACTGAGGGACACACTGAGGGACACACTGAGAGACTGAGGGACACACTGAGAGACTGAGGGACACACTGAGAGACACGCTGAGAGACTGAGGGACACACTGAGGGACACACTGAGAGACTGAGGGACACACTGAGAGACTGAGGGACACACTGAGGGACACACTGAGAGACTGAGGGACACACTGAGAGACTGAGGGACACACTGAGGGACACACTGAGAGACTGAGGGACACACTGAGAGACTGAGGGACACACTGAGGGACACACTGAGAGACTGAGGGACACACTGAGAGACTGAGCGACACACTGAGGGACACACTGAGAGACTGAGGGACACCCTGAGGGATACACTGAGGGACTGAGGGACACACTGAGGGACACACTGAGCGACTGAGGGACACACTGAGAGACTGAGGGACACATTGAGGGACTGAGGGACAACTGAGGGACACACTGAGGGACTGAGGGACACACTGAGAGACTGAGGGACACACTGAGGGACACACTGAGAGACTGAGGGACACACTGAGGGACTGAGGGACACACTGGGGGACTGAGGGACACACTGATGGACTGAGGGACACACTGAGGTACACACTGAGGGACACACTGAGAGCCTGAGGACACACTGAGGGACACACTGAGAGACTGAGGGACACACTGAGGGACACACTGAGGGATACACTGAGAGACTGAGGACACACTGAGGGACACGCTGAGATACTGAGGGACACACTGAGGTACTGAGGGACACACTGATAGACTGAGGGACACACTGACGGACTGAGGGACACACTGAGGGACTAAGGGACACACTGAGGGACAGAGGGACACACTGAGAGACTGAGGGACACACTGAGAGACTGAGGGACACACTGAGAGACTGAGGGACACACTGAGAGACTCACTGAGGGACACACTGAGAGACTGAGGGACACACTGAGAGACTGAGGGACAGACTGAGGGACTGAGGGACTGAGAGACACACTGAGAGACTGGGGGACACACTGAGGGACTGCGGGACTGAGGGACACACTGAGAGACTGAGGGACACGCTGAGTGACTGAGGGACACACTGAGAGACTGAGGGACACACTGAGGGACTGAGGGACATACTGAGAGACTGAGGGACACACTGAGGGACTGAGGGACACACTGAGAGACTGAGGGACACATTGAGGGACACACTGAGGGACTGAGGGGCACGCTGAGAGACTGAGGGACACACTGATGGACTGAAGGACACACTGAGAGACTGAGGGACACACTGAGAGACTGAGGGACACACTGAGGGACTGAGGGACACACTGAGAGACTGATGGACACACTGAGGGACTGAGGGACACACTGACATACTGAGGGACACACTGAGAGACTGAGGGACACACTGAGGGACTGAGGGACACACTGAGAGACTGCGGGACACACTGAGAGACTGAGGGACACACTGAGAGACACACATGAGAGACTGAGGGACACACTGAGGGACTGAGGGACACACTGAGAGACTGAGGGACACACTGAGAGACTGAGGGACACACTGAGGGACACACTGAGAGACTGAGGGACACACTGAGGGACTGAGGGACACACTGAGAGACTGAGGGACACACTGAGAGACCGAGGACACACTGAGGGACACACTGAGGTATTCAGGGACACACTGAGGGACACACTGAGAGACTGAGGGACACACTGAGGGACACACTGAGAGACGGAGGGACACACTGAGGGACTGAGGGACACACTGAGAGACTGAGCGACACACTGAGGGACACACTGAGAGACTGAGGGACACCCTGAGGGATACACTGAGGGACTGAGGGACACACTGAGGGACACACTGAGCGACTGAGGGACACACTGAGAGAGTGAGGGACACATTGAGGGACTGAGGGACAACTGAGGGACACACTGAGGGACTGAGGGACACACTGAGAGACTGAGGGACACACTGAGGGACACACTGAGAGACTGAGGGACACACTGAGGGACTGAGGGACACACTGAGGTACACACTGAGGGACACACTGAGAGCCTGAGGACACACTGAGGGACACACTGAGAGACTGAGGGACACACTGAGGGACACACTGAGGGATACACTGAGAGACTGAGGACACACTGAGGGACACGCTGAGATACTGAGGGACACACTGAGGTACTGAGGGACACACTGATAGACTGAGGGACACACTGACGGACTGAGGGACACACTGAGGGACTAAGGGACACACTGAGGGACAGAGGGACACACTGAGAGCCTGAGGACACACTGAGGGACACACTGAGAGACTGAGGGACACACTGAGGGACACACTGAGGGATACACTGAGAGACTGAGGACACACTGAGGGACACGCTGAGATACTGAGGGACACACTGAGGTACTGAGGGACACACTGATAGACTGAGGGACACACTGACGGACTGAGGGACACACTGAGGGACTAAGGGACACACTGAGGGACAGAGGGACACACTGAGAGACTGAGGGACACACTGAGAGACTGAGGGACACACTGAGAGACTGAGGGACACACTGAGAGACTGAGGGACAGACTGAGGGACTGAGGGACTGAGAGACACACTGAGAGACTGAGGGACACACTGAGGGACTGCGGGACTGAGGGACACACTGAGAGACTGAGGGACACGCTGAGTGACTGAGGGACACACTGAGAGACTGAGGGACACACTGAGGGACTGAGGGACACACTGAGAGACTGAGGGACACACTGAGGGACTGAGGGACACACTGAGAGACTGAGGGACACATTGAGGGACACACTGAGGGACTGAGGGGCACGCTGAGAGACTGAGGGACACACTGATGGACTGAAGGACACACTGAGAGACTGAGGGACACACTGAGAGACTGAGGGACACACTGAGGGACTGAGGGACACACTGAGAGACTGATGGACACACTGAGGGACTGAGGGACACACTGACATACTGAGGGACACACTGAGA
This sequence comes from Pristiophorus japonicus, assembly GCF_044704955.1. Lineage (NCBI taxonomy): Eukaryota > Metazoa > Chordata > Chondrichthyes > Pristiophoridae > Pristiophorus > Pristiophorus japonicus. The sequence goes on along the minus strand of NW_027250926.1, from coordinate 67,655 downwards.
GACTGAGGGACACACTGAGGGACTGAGGGACACACTGAGAGACTGCGGGACACACTGAGAGACTGAGGGACACACTGAGAGACACACATGAGAGACTGAGGGACACACTGAGGGACTGAGGGACACACTGAGAGACTGAGGGACACACTGAGAGACTGAGGGACACACTGAGAGACCGAGGACACACTGAGGGACACACTGAGGTATTCAGGGACACACTGAGGGACACACTGAGAGACTGAGGGACACACTGAGGGACACACTGAGAGACGGAGGGACACACTGAGGGACTGAGGGACACACTGAGAGACTGAGGGACACACTGAGAGACACACTGAGGGACACACTGAGAGACTGAGGGTGACACTGAGAGACACACTGAGGGACACACTGAGAGACTGAGGCACACACTGAGGGACTGAGGGACACACTGAGAGACTGAGGGACACACTGAGAAACACACTGAGAGACTGAGGGACACACTGAGGGACACACTGAGAGACTGAGGGACACACTGAGAGACTGAGGGACACACTGACAGACTAAGGGACACACTGAGAGACTGAGGGACACACTGAGTGACTGAGGGACACACTGAGAGACTGAGGGACACACTGAGGGACACACTGAGGGACTGAGGGACACACGAGAGACACACTGAGAGACTGAGGCACGCACTGAGCGACACACTTAGAGACTGAGGGACACACTGACCGACTGAGGGACACACTGAGAGACTGAGGGACACACTGAGAGACTGAGGGACACACTGAAGGGACTGAGGACACACTGAGGGACACACTGAGAGACTTGGGACACACTGAGAGACAGAGACTGAGGGACACACTGAGGGGCTGAGGGACACACTGACAAACTGAGGACACACTGAGGGACTGAGGGACACACTGAGAGACTGAGGGACACACTGAGGGACACACTGAGAGACTGAGGGACACACTGAGAGACTGAGGGACACACTGACAGACTAAGGGACACACTGAGAGACTGAGGGACACACTGAGAGACACACTGACAGACTGAGGGACACACTGAGAGACACAATGAGAGACTGAGGGACACACTGAGGGACACACTGAGAGACGCACTGAGAGACTGAGGGACACACTGAGAGACACACTGAGAGACTTAGGGACACACTGAGAGACTGAGGGACACACTGACAGACTAAGGGACACACTGAGAGACTGAGGGACACACTGAGAGACACACTGACAGACTGAGGGACACACTGAGAGACACAATGAGAGACTGAGGGACACACTGAGGGACACACTGAGAGACGCACTGAGAGACTGAGGGACACACTGAGAGACACACTGAGAGACTTAGGGACACACTGAGAGACTGAGGGACACACTGAGAGACTGAGGGACTGAGGGACACACTGAGGGACTGAGGGACACACTGAGAGACTGAGGGACACACTGAGAGACCGAGGACACACTGAGGGACACACTGAGGTATTCAGGGACACACTGAGGGACACACTGAGAGACTGAGGGACACACTGAGGGACACACTGAGAGACGGAGGGACACACTGAGGGACTGAGGGACACACTGAGAGACTGAGGGACACACTGAGAGACACACTGAGGGACACACTGAGAGACTGAGGGTCACACTGAGAGACACACTGAGGGACACACTGAGAGACTGAGGGACACACTGAGGGACTGAGGGACACACTGAGAGACTGAGGGACACACTGAGGGTCACACTGAGGGACTGAGGGACACACTGAGAGACACACTGAGAGACTGAGGGACACACTGAGGGACACACTAAGAGACTGAGGGACACACTGAGAGACACACTGAGAGACTGAGGGACACACTGAGAGACTGAGGGACACACTGAGGGACTGAGGACACACTGAGGGACACACTGAGAGACTGAGGGACACACTGAGGACACACTGAGAGACTGAGGGACACACTGAGAGACTGAGGGACACACTGAGAGACTGAGGACACACTGAGGGACTGAGGGACACATTGACAGACTGAGGACACACTGAGGGACTGAGGGACACACTGAGAGACTGAGGGACACACTGAGGGACACACTGAGAGACTGAGGGACACACTGAGAGACTGAGGGACACACTGAGAGACACGCTGAGACACTGAGAGACACACTGAGAGACTGAGGGACACACTGAGGGACACACTAAGAGACTGAGGGACACACTGAGAGACACACTGAGAGACTGAGGGACACACTGAGAGACTGAGGGACACACTGAGGGACTGAGGACACACTGAGGGACACACTGAGAGACTGAGGGACACACTGAGGGACACACTGAGAGACTGAGGGACACACTGAGAGACTGAGGGACACACTGAGAGACTGAGGACACACTGAGGGACTGAGGGACACATTGACAGACTGAGGACACACTGAGGGACTGAGGGACACACTGAGAGACTGAGGGACACACTGAGGGACACACTGAGAGACTGAGGGACACACTGAGAGACTGAGGGACACACTGAGAGACACGCTGAGAGACTGAGGGACACACTGAGGGACACACTGAGAGACTGAGGGACACACTGAGAGACTGAGGGACACACTGAGGGACACACTGAGAGACTGAGGGACACACTGAGAGACTGAGCGACACACTGAGGGACACACTGAGAGACTGAGGGACACCCTGAGGGATACACTGAGGGACTGAGGGACACACTGAGGGACACACTGAGCGACTGAGGGACACACTGAGAGACTGAGGGACACATTGAGGGACTGAGGGACAACTGAGGGACACACTGAGGGACTGAGGGACACACTGAGAGACTGAGGGACACACTGAGGGACACACTGAGAGACTGAGGGACACACTGAGGGACTGAGGGACACACTGGGGGACTGAGGGACACACTGATGGACTGAGGGACACACTGAGGTACACACTGAGGGACACACTGAGAGCCTGAGGACACACTGAGGGACACACTGAGAGACTGAGGGACACACTGAGGGACAGACTGAGGGACACACTGAGAGACTGAGGACACACTGAGGGACACACTGAGGGACTGAGGGACACACGAGAGACACACTGAGAGACTGAGGCACGCACTGAGCGACACACTTAGAGACTGAGGGACACACTGACCGACTGAGGGACACACTGAGAGACTGAGGGACACACTGAGAGACTGAGGGACACACTGAAGGGACTGAGGACACACTGAGGGACACACTGAGAGACTTGGGACACACTGAGAGACAGAGACTGAGGGACACACTGAGGGGCTGAGGGACACACTGACAAACTGAGGACACACTGAGGGACTGAGGGACACACTGAGAGACTGAGGGACACACTGAGGGACACACTGAGAGACTGAGGGACACACTGAGAGACTGAGGGACACACTGACAGACTAAGGGACACACTGAGAGACTGAGGGACACACTGAGAGACACACTGACAGACTGAGGGACACACTGAGAGACACAATGAGAGACTGAGGGACACACTGAGGGACACACTGAGAGACGCACTGAGAGACTGAGGGACACACTGAGAGACACACTGAGAGACTTAGGGACACACTGAGAGACTGAGGGACACACTGAGAGACTGAGGGACTGAGGGACACACTGAGGGACTGAGGGACACACTGAGAGACTGAGGGACACACTGAGAGACTGAGGGACACACTGAGAGACCGAGGACACACTGAGGGACACACTGAGGTATTCAGGGACACACTGAGGGACACACTGAGAGACTGAGGGACACACTGAGGGACACACTGAGAGACGGAGGGACACACTGAGGGACTGAGGGACACACTGAGAGACTGAGGGACACACTGAGAGACACACTGAGGGACACACTGAGAGACTGAGGGTCACACTGAGAGACACACTGAGGGACACACTGAGAGACTGAGGGACACACTGAGGGACTGAGGGACACACTGAGAGACTGAGGGACACACTGAGGGTCACACTGAGGGACTGAGGGACACACTGAGAGACACACTGAGAGACTGAGGGACACACTGAGGGACACACTAAGAGACTGAGGGACACACTGAGAGACACACTGAGAGACTGAGGGACACACTGAGAGACTGAGGGACACACTGAGGGACTGAGGACACACTGAGGGACACACTGAGAGACTGAGGGACACACTGAGGACACACTGAGAGACTGAGGGACACACTGAGAGACTGAGGGACACACTGAGAGACTGAGGACACACTGAGGGACTGAGGGACACATTGACAGACTGAGGACACACTGAGGGACTGAGGGACACACTGAGAGACTGAGGGACACACTGAGGGACACACTGAGAGACTGAGGGACACACTGAGAGACTGAGGGACACACTGAGAGACACGCTGAGACACTGAGAGACACACTGAGAGACTGAGGGACACACTGAGGGACACACTAAGAGACTGAGGGACACACTGAGAGACACACTGAGAGACTGAGGGACACACTGAGAGACTGAGGGACACACTGAGGGACTGAGGACACACTGAGGGACACACTGAGAGACTGAGGGACACACTGAGGGACACACTGAGAGACTGAGGGACACACTGAGAGACTGAGGGACACACTGAGAGACTGAGGACACACTGAGGGACTGAGGGACACATTGACAGACTGAGGACACACTGAGGGACTGAGGGACACACTGAGAGACTGAGGGACACACTGAGGGACACACTGAGAGACTGAGGGACACACTGAGAGACTGAGGGACACACTGAGAGACACGCTGAGAGACTGAGGGACACACTGAGGGACACACTGAGAGACTGAGGGACACACTGAGAGACTGAGGGACACACTGAGGGACACACTGAGAGACTGAGGGACACACTGAGAGACTGAGCGACACACTGAGGGACACACTGAGAGACTGAGGGACACCCTGAGGGATACACTGAGGGACTGAGGGACACACTGAGGGACACACTGAGCGACTGAGGGACACACTGAGAGACTGAGGGACACATTGAGGGACTGAGGGACAACTGAGGGACACACTGAGGGACTGAGGGACACACTGAGAGACTGAGGGACACACTGAGGGACACACTGAGAGACTGAGGGACACACTGAGGGACTGAGGGACACACTGGGGGACTGAGGGACACACTGATGGACTGAGGGACACACTGAGGTACACACTGAGGGACACACTGAGAGCCTGAGGACACACTGAGGGACACACTGAGAGACTGAGGGACACACTGAGGGACACACTGAGGGATACACTGAGAGACTGAGGACACACTGAGGGACACGCTGAGATACTGAGGGACACACTGAGGTACTGAGGGACACACTGATAGACTGAGGGACACACTGACGGACTGAGGGACACACTGAGGGACTAAGGGACACACTGAGGGACAGAGGGACACACTGAGAGACTGAGGGACACACTGAGAGACCGAGGGACACACTGAGAGACTGAGGGACACACTGAGAGACTCACTGAGGGACACACTGAGAGACTGAGGGACACACTGAGAGACTGAGGGACAGACTGAGGGACTGAGGGACTGAGAGACACACTGAGAGACTGAGGGACACACTGAGGGACTGCGGGACTGAGGGACACACTGAGAGACTGAGGGACACGCTGAGTGACTGAGGGACACACTGAGAGACTGAGGGACACACTGAGGGACTGAGGGACATACTGAGAGACTGAGGGACACACTGAGGGACTGAGGGACACACTGAGAGACTGAGGGACACATTGAGGGACACACTGAGGGACTGAGGGGCACGCTGAGAGACTGAGGGACACACTGATGGACTGAAGGACACACTGAGAGACTGAGGGACACACTGAGAGACTGAGGGACACACTGAGGGACTGAGGGACACACTGAGAGACTGATGGACACACTGAGGGACTGAGGGACACACTGACATACTGAGGGACACACTGAGAGACTGAGGGACACACTGAGGGACTGAGGGACACACTGAGAGACTGCGGGACACACTGAGAGACTGAGGGACACACTGAGAGACACACATGAGAGACTGAGGGACACACTGAGGGACTGAGGGACACACTGAGAGACTGAGGGACACACTGAGAGACTGAGGGACACACTGAGGGACACACTGAGAGACTGAGGGACACACTGAGGGACTGAGGGACACACTGAGAGACTGAGGGACACACTGAGAGACCGAGGACACACTGAGGGACACACTGAGGTATTCAGGGACACACTGAGGGACACACTGAGAGACTGAGGGACACACTGAGGGACACACTGAGAGACGGAGGGACACACTGAGGGACTGAGGGACACACTGAGAGACTGAGCGACACACTGAGGGACACACTGAGAGACTGAGGGACACCCTGAGGGATACACTGAGGGACTGAGGGACACACTGAGGGACACACTGAGCGACTGAGGGACACACTGAGAGAGTGAGGGACACATTGAGGGACTGAGGGACAACTGAGGGACACACTGAGGGACTGAGGGACACACTGAGAGACTGAGGGACACACTGAGGGACACACTGAGAGACTGAGGGACACACTGAGGGACTGAGGGACACACTGAGGTACACACTGAGGGACACACTGAGAGCCTGAGGACACACTGAGGGACACACTGAGAGACTGAGGGACACACTGAGGGACACACTGAGGGATACACTGAGAGACTGAGGACACACTGAGGGACACGCTGAGATACTGAGGGACACACTGAGGTACTGAGGGACACACTGATAGACTGAGGGACACACTGACGGACTGAGGGACACACTGAGGGACTAAGGGACACATTGAGGGACAGAGGGACACACTGAGAGCCTGAGGACACACTGAGGGACACACTGAGAGACTGAGGGACACACTGAGGGACACACTGAGGGATACACTGAGAGACTGAGGACACACTGAGGGACACGCTGAGCTACTGAGGGACACACTGAGGTACTGAGGGACACACTGATAGACTGAGGGACACACTGACGGACTGAGGGACACACTGAGGGACTAAGGGACACACTGAGGGACAGAGGGACACACTGAGAGACTGAGGGACACACTGAGAGACTGAGGGACACACTGAGAGACTGAGGGACACACTGAGAGACTCACTGAGGGACACACTGAGAGACTGAGGGACACACTGAGAGACTGAGGGACAGACTGAGGGACTGAGGGACTGAGAGACACACTGAGAGACTGAGGGACACACTGAGGGACTGCGGGACTGAGGGACACACTGAGAGACTGAGGGACACGCTGAGTGACTGAGGGACACACTGAGAGACTGAGGGACACACTGAGGGACTGAGGGACACACTGAGAGACTGAGGGACACACTGAGGGACTGAGGGACACACTGAGAGACTGAGGGACACATTGAGGGACACACTGAGGGACTGAGGGGCACGCTGAGAGACTGAGGGACACACTGATGGACTGAAGGACACACTGAGAGACTGAGGGACACACTGAGAGACTGAGGGACACACTGAGGGACTGAGGGACACACTGAGAGACTGATGGACACACTGAGGGACTGAGGGACACACTGACATACTGAGGGACACACTGAGAGACTGAGGGACACACTGAGGGACTGAGGGACACACTGAGAGACTGCGGGACACACTGAGAGACTGAGGGACACACTGAGAGACACACATGAGAGACTGAGGGACACACTGAGGGACTGAGGGACACACTGAGAGACTGAGGGACACACTGAGAGACTGAGGGACACACTGAGAGACCGAGGACACACTGAGGGACACACTGAGGTATTCAGGGACACACTGAGGGACACACTGAGAGACTGAGGGACACACTGAGGGACACACTGAGAGACGGAGGGACACACTGAGGGACTGAGGGACACACTGAGAGACTGAGGGACACACTGAGAGACACACTGAGGGACACACTGAGAGACTGAGGGTCACACTGAGAGACACACTGAGGGACACACTGAGAGACTGAGGCACACACTGAGGGACTGAGGGACACACTGAGAGACTGAGGGACACACTGAGGGACACACTGAGGGACTGAGGGACACACTGAGAGACACACTGAGAGACTGAGGGACACACTGAGGGACACACTAAGAGACTGAGGGACACACTGAGAAACACACTGAGAGACTGAGGGACACACTGAGAGACTGAGGGACACACTGAGGGACTGAGGGCACACTGAGGGACACACTGAGAGACTGAGGGACACACTGAGGGACACACTGAGAGACTGAGGGACACACTGAGAGACTGAGGGACACACTGAGGGACTGAGGGACACATTGACAGACTGAGGACACACTGAGGGACTGAGGGACACACTGAGAGACTGAGGGACACACTGAGGGACACACTGAGAGACTGAGGGACACACTGAGGGACACACTGAGAGACTGAGGGACACACTGAGGGACACACTGAGAGACTGAGGGACACACTGAGAGACTGAGCGACACACTGAGGGACACACTGAGAGACTGAGGGACACACTGAGAGACTGAGGGACACAATGAGAGACAGAGACTGAGGGACACACTGAGAGACTGAGGGACACACTGAGAGACTGAGGGCACACTGAGGGACTGAGGGACACACTGAGAGACTGAGGGACACACTGATTGACACACTGAGAGATTGAGGGACACACTGAGAGACGATGGGACACACTGAGAGACACAATGAGAGACTGAGGGACACACTGAGAGACACAATGAGAGACTGAGGGACACACTGAGGACACACTGAGGGACTGAGCGACACACTGATAGACTGAGGGACACACTGAGGGACACACTGAGAGACTTGAGGGACACACTGAGGGACTGAGGGACACACTGAGAGACTGAGGGACACACTGAGAGACTAAGGGACACACTGAGGGACTGAGGGACACACTAAGAGACTGAGGACACACTGAGGGACACACTGAGGTATTCAGGGACACACTGAGGGACACACTGAGAGACTGAGGGACACACTGAGAGACTGAGGGACACACTGAGGGACTGAGGGACACACTGAGAGACTGAGGGACACACTGAGAGACTGAGGGACACACTGAGGGACTGAGGGACACACTGAGAGACACACTGAGAGACTGAGGGACACACTGAGAGACACACTGAGAGCCTGAGGGACACACTGAGAGACTGTGGGACACACTGAGAGACACACTGACAGACTGAGGGACACACTGAGAGACACAATGAGAGACTGAGGGACACACTGAGAGACACACTGACAGACTGAGGGACACACTGAGAGACACAATGAGAGACTGAGGGACACACTGAGGACACACTGAGGGACTGAGCGACACACTGATAGACTGAGGGACACACTGAGGGACACACTGAGAGACTTGAGGGACACACTGAGGGACTGAGGGACACACTGAGAGACTGAGGGACTGAGGGACACACTGAGGGACTGAGGGACACACTGAGAGACTGAGGGACACACTGAGAGACTGAGGGACACACTGAGAGACTAAGGGACACACTGAGGGACTGAGGGACACACTAAGAGACTGAGGACACACTGAGGGACACACTGAGGTATTCAGGGACACACTGAGGGACACACTGAGAGACTGAGGGACACACTGAGAGACTGAGGGACACACTGAGGGACTGAGGGACACACTGAGAGACTGAGGGACACACTGAGAGACTGAGGGACACACTGAGGGACTGAGGGACACACTGAGAGACACACTGAGAGACTGAGGGACACACTGAGAGACACACTGAGAGCCTGAGGGACACACTGAGAGACTGTGGGACACACTGAGTGACTGAGGGACACACTGAGAGACTGAGGGACACACTGAGGGACTGAGGGACACACGAGAGACACACTGAGAGACTGAGGCACACACTGAGCGACACACTTAGAGACTGAGGGACACACTGACCGACTGAGGGACACACTGAGAGACTGAGGGACACACTGAGAGACTGAGGGACACACTGAAGGGACTGAGCACACACTGAGGGACACACTGAGAGACTTGGGACACACTGAGAGACAGAGACTGAGGGACACACTGAGGGGCTGAGGGACACACTGACAAACTGAGGACACACTGAGGGACTGAGGGACACACTGAGGGACACACTGAGAGACTGAGGGACACACTGAGAGACTGAGGGACACACTGACAGACTAAGGGACACACTGAGAGACTGAGGGACACACTGAGTGACTGAGGGACACACTGAGAGACTGAGGGACACACTGAGGGACACACTGAGGGACTGAGGGACACACGAGAGACACACTGAGAGACTGAGGCACGCACTGAGCGACACACTTAGAGACTGAGGGACACACTGACCGACTGAGGGACACACTGAGAGACTGAGGGACACACTGAGAGACTGAGGGACACACTGAAGGGACTGAGGACACACTGAGGGACACACTGAGAGACTTGGGACACACTGAGAGACAGAGACTGAGGGACACACTGAGGGGCTGAGGGACACACTGACAAACTGAGGACACACTGAGGGACTGAGGGACACACTGAGAGACTGAGGGACACACTGAGGGACACACTGAGAGACTGAGGGACACACTGAGAGACTGAGGGACACACTGACAGACTAAGGGACACACTGAGAGACTGAGGGACACACTGAGAGACACACTGACAGACTGAGGGACACACTGAGAGACACAATGAGAGACTGAGGGACACACTGAGGGACACACTGAGAGACGCACTGAGAGACTGAGGGACACACTGAGAGACACACTGAGAGACTTAGGGACACACTGAGAGACTGAGGGACACACTGAGAGACTGAGGGACTGAGGGACACACTGAGGGACTGAGGGACACACTGAGAGACTGAGGGACACACTGAGAGACTGAGGGACACACTGAGAGACCGAGGACACACTGAGGGACACACTGAGGTATTCAGGGACACACTGAGGGACACACTGAGAGACTGAGGGACACACTGAGGGACACACTGAGAGACGGAGGGACACACTGAGGGACTGAGGGACACACTGAGAGACTGAGGGACACACTGAGAGACACACTGAGGGACACACTGAGAGACTGAGGGTCACACTGAGAGACACACTGAGGGACACACTGAGAGACTGAGGGACACACTGAGGGACTGAGGGACACACTGAGAGACTGAGGGACACACTGAGGGTCACACTGAGGGACTGAGGGACACACTGAGAGACACACTGAGAGACTGAGGGACACACTGAGGGACACACTAAGAGACTGAGGGACACACTGAGAGACACACTGAGAGACTGAGGGACACACTGAGAGACTGAGGGACACACTGAGGGACTGAGGACACACTGAGGGACACACTGAGAGACTGAGGGACACACTGAGGACACACTGAGAGACTGAGGGACACACTGAGAGACTGAGGGACACACTGAGAGACTGAGGACACACTGAGGGACTGAGGGACACATTGACAGACTGAGGACACACTGAGGGACTGAGGGACACACTGAGAGACTGAGGGACACACTGAGGGACACACTGAGAGACTGAGGGACACACTGAGAGACTGAGGGACACACTGAGAGACACGCTGAGACACTGAGAGACACACTGAGAGACTGAGGGACACACTGAGGGACACACTAAGAGACTGAGGGACACACTGAGAGACACACTGAGAGACTGAGGGACACACTGAGAGACTGAGGGACACACTGAGGGACTGAGGACACACTGAGGGACACACTGAGAGACTGAGGGACACACTGAGGGACACACTGAGAGACTGAGGGACACACTGAGAGACTGAGGGACACACTGAGAGACTGAGGACACACTGAGGGACTGAGGGACACATTGACAGACTGAGGACACACTGAGGGACTGAGGGACACACTGAGAGACTGAGGGACACACTGAGGGACACACTGAGAGACTGAGGGACACACTGAGAGACTGAGGGACACACTGAGAGACACGCTGAGAGACTGAGGGACACACTGAGGGACACACTGAGAGACTGAGGGACACACTGAGAGACTGAGGGACACACTGAGGGACACACTGAGAGACTGAGGGACACACTGAGAGACTGAGCGACACACTGAGGGACACACTGAGAGACTGAGGGACACCCTGAGGGATACACTGAGGGACTGAGGGACACACTGAGGGACACACTGAGCGACTGAGGGACACACTGAGAGACTGAGGGACACATTGAGGGACTGAGGGACAACTGAGGGACACACTGAGGGACTGAGGGACACACTGAGAGACTGAGGGACACACTGAGGGACACACTGAGAGACTGAGGGACACACTGAGGGACTGAGGGACACACTGGGGGACTGAGGGACACACTGATGGACTGAGGGACACACTGAGGTACACACTGAGGGACACACTGAGAGCCTGAGGACACACTGAGGGACACACTGAGAGACTGAGGGACACACTGAGGGACAGACTGAGGGACACACTGAGAGACTGAGGACACACTGAGGGACACACTGAGGGACTGAGGGACACACGAGAGACACACTGAGAGACTGAGGCACGCACTGAGCGACACACTTAGAGACTGAGGGACACACTGACCGACTGAGGGACACACTGAGAGACTGAGGGACACACTGAGAGACTGAGGGACACACTGAAGGGACTGAGGACACACTGAGGGACACACTGAGAGACTTGGGACACACTGAGAGACAGAGACTGAGGGACACACTGAGGGGCTGAGGGACACACTGACAAACTGAGGACACACTGAGGGACTGAGGGACACACTGAGAGACTGAGGGACACACTGAGGGACACACTGAGAGACTGAGGGACACACTGAGAGACTGAGGGACACACTGACAGACTAAGGGACACACTGAGAGACTGAGGGACACACTGAGAGACACACTGACAGACTGAGGGACACACTGAGAGACACAATGAGAGACTGAGGGACACACTGAGGGACACACTGAGAGACGCACTGAGAGACTGAGGGACACACTGAGAGACACACTGAGAGACTTAGGGACACACTGAGAGACTGAGGGACACACTGAGAGACTGAGGGACTGAGGGACACACTGAGGGACTGAGGGACACACTGAGAGACTGAGGGACACACTGAGAGACTGAGGGACACACTGAGAGACCGAGGACACACTGAGGGACACACTGAGGTATTCAGGGACACACTGAGGGACACACTGAGAGACTGAGGGACACACTGAGGGACACACTGAGAGACGGAGGGACACACTGAGGGACTGAGGGACACACTGAGAGACTGAGGGACACACTGAGAGACACACTGAGGGACACACTGAGAGACTGAGGGTCACACTGAGAGACACACTGAGGGACACACTGAGAGACTGAGGGACACACTGAGGGACTGAGGGACACACTGAGAGACTGAGGGACACACTGAGGGTCACACTGAGGGACTGAGGGACACACTGAGAGACACACTGAGAGACTGAGGGACACACTGAGGGACACACTAAGAGACTGAGGGACACACTGAGAGACACACTGAGAGACTGAGGGACACACTGAGAGACTGAGGGACACACTGAGGGACTGAGGACACACTGAGGGACACACTGAGAGACTGAGGGACACACTGAGGACACACTGAGAGACTGAGGGACACACTGAGAGACTGAGGGACACACTGAGAGACTGAGGACACACTGAGGGACTGAGGGACACATTGACAGACTGAGGACACACTGAGGGACTGAGGGACACACTGAGAGACTGAGGGACACACTGAGGGACACACTGAGAGACTGAGGGACACACTGAGAGACTGAGGGACACACTGAGAGACACGCTGAGACACTGAGAGACACACTGAGAGACTGAGGGACACACTGAGGGACACACTAAGAGACTGAGGGACACACTGAGAGACACACTGAGAGACTGAGGGACACACTGAGAGACTGAGGGACACACTGAGGGACTGAGGACACACTGAGGGACACACTGAGAGACTGAGGGACACACTGAGGGACACACTGAGAGACTGAGGGACACACTGAGAGACTGAGGGACACACTGAGAGACTGAGGACACACTGAGGGACTGAGGGACACATTGACAGACTGAGGACACACTGAGGGACTGAGGGACACACTGAGAGACTGAGGGACACACTGAGGGACACACTGAGAGACTGAGGGACACACTGAGAGACTGAGGGACACACTGAGAGACACGCTGAGAGACTGAGGGACACACTGAGGGACACACTGAGAGACTGAGGGACACACTGAGAGACTGAGGGACACACTGAGGGACACACTGAGAGACTGAGGGACACACTGAGAGACTGAGCGACACACTGAGGGACACACTGAGAGACTGAGGGACACCCTGAGGGATACACTGAGGGACTGAGGGACACACTGAGGGACACACTGAGCGACTGAGGGACACACTGAGAGACTGAGGGACACATTGAGGGACTGAGGGACAACTGAGGGACACACTGAGGGACTGAGGGACACACTGAGAGACTGAGGGACACACTGAGGGACACACTGAGAGACTGAGGGACACACTGAGGGACTGAGGGACACACTGGGGGACTGAGGGACACACTGATGGACTGAGGGACACACTGAGGTACACACTGAGGGACACACTGAGAGCCTGAGGACACACTGAGGGACACACTGAGAGACTGAGGGACACACTGAGGGACACACTGAGGGATACACTGAGAGACTGAGGACACACTGAGGGACACGCTGAGATACTGAGGGACACACTGAGGTACTGAGGGACACACTGATAGACTGAGGGACACACTGACGGACTGAGGGACACACTGAGGGACTAAGGGACACACTGAGGGACAGAGGGACACACTGAGAGACTGAGGGACACACTGAGAGACTGAGGGACACACTGAGAGACTGAGGGACACACTGAGAGACTCACTGAGGGACACACTGAGAGACTGAGGGACACACTGAGAGACTGAGGGACAGACTGAGGGACTGAGGGACTGAGAGACACACTGAGAGACTGGGGGACACACTGAGGGACTGCGGGACTGAGGGACACACTGAGAGACTGAGGGACACGCTGAGTGACTGAGGGACACACTGAGAGACTGAGGGACACACTGAGGGACTGAGGGACATACTGAGAGACTGAGGGACACACTGAGGGACTGAGGGACACACTGAGAGACTGAGGGACACATTGAGGGACACACTGAGGGACTGAGGGGCACGCTGAGAGACTGAGGGACACACTGATGGACTGAAGGACACACTGAGAGACTGAGGGACACACTGAGAGACTGAGGGACACACTGAGGGACTGAGGGACACACTGAGAGACTGATGGACACACTGAGGGACTGAGGGACACACTGACATACTGAGGGACACACTGAGAGACTGAGGGACACACTGAGGGACTGAGGGACACACTGAGAGACTGCGGGACACACTGAGAGACTGAGGGACACACTGAGAGACACACATGAGAGACTGAGGGACACACTGAGGGACTGAGGGACACACTGAGAGACTGAGGGACACACTGAGAGACTGAGGGACACACTGAGGGACACACTGAGAGACTGAGGGACACACTGAGGGACTGAGGGACACACTGAGAGACTGAGGGACACACTGAGAGACCGAGGACACACTGAGGGACACACTGAGGTATTCAGGGACACACTGAGGGACACACTGAGAGACTGAGGGACACACTGAGGGACACACTGAGAGACGGAGGGACACACTGAGGGACTGAGGGACACACTGAGAGACTGAGCGACACACTGAGGGACACACTGAGAGACTGAGGGACACCCTGAGGGATACACTGAGGGACTGAGGGACACACTGAGGGACACACTGAGCGACTGAGGGACACACTGAGAGAGTGAGGGACACATTGAGGGACTGAGGGACAACTGAGGGACACACTGAGGGACTGAGGGACACACTGAGAGACTGAGGGACACACTGAGGGACACACTGAGAGACTGAGGGACACACTGAGGGACTGAGGGACACACTGAGGTACACACTGAGGGACACACTGAGAGCCTGAGGACACACTGAGGGACACACTGAGAGACTGAGGGACACACTGAGGGACACACTGAGGGATACACTGAGAGACTGAGGACACACTGAGGGACACGCTGAGATACTGAGGGACACACTGAGGTACTGAGGGACACACTGATAGACTGAGGGACACACTGACGGACTGAGGGACACACTGAGGGACTAAGGGACACACTGAGGGACAGAGGGACACACTGAGAGCCTGAGGACACACTGAGGGACACACTGAGAGACTGAGGGACACACTGAGGGACACACTGAGGGATACACTGAGAGACTGAGGACACACTGAGGGACACGCTGAGATACTGAGGGACACACTGAGGTACTGAGGGACACACTGATAGACTGAGGGACACACTGACGGACTGAGGGACACACTGAGGGACTAAGGGACACACTGAGGGACAGAGGGACACACTGAGAGACTGAGGGACACACTGAGAGACTGAGGGACACACTGAGAGACTGAGGGACACACTGAGAGACTGAGGGACAGACTGAGGGACTGAGGGACTGAGAGACACACTGAGAGACTGAGGGACACACTGAGGGACTGCGGGACTGAGGGACACACTGAGAGACTGAGGGACACGCTGAGTGACTGAGGGACACACTGAGAGACTGAGGGACACACTGAGGGACTGAGGGACACACTGAGAGACTGAGGGACACACTGAGGGACTGAGGGACACACTGAGAGACTGAGGGACACATTGAGGGACACACTGAGGGACTGAGGGGCACGCTGAGAGACTGAGGGACACACTGATGGACTGAAGGACACACTGAGAGACTGAGGGACACACTGAGAGACTGAGGGACACACTGAGGGACTGAGGGACACACTGAGAGACTGATGGACACACTGAGGGACTGAGGGACACACTGACATACTGAGGGACACACTGAGAGACTGAGGGACACACTGAGGGACTGAGGGACACACTGAGAGACTGCGGGACACACTGAGAGACTGAGGGACACACTGAGAGACACACATGAGAGACTGAGGGACACACTGAGGGACTGAGGGACACACTGAGAGACTGAGGGACACACTGAGAGACTGAGGGACACACTGAGAGACCGAGGACACACTGAGGGACACACTGAGGTATTCAGGGACACACTGAGGGACACACTGAGAGACTGAGGGACACACTGAGGGACACACTGAGAGACGGAGGGACACACTGAGGGACTGAGGGACACACTGAGAGACTGAGGGACACACTGAGAGACACACTGAGGGACACACTGAGAGACTGAGGGTCACACTGAGAGACACACTGAGGGACACACTGAGAGACTGAGGCACACACTGAGGGACTGAGGGACACACTGAGAGACTGAGGGACACACTGAGAAACACACTGAGAGACTGAGGGACACACTGAGGGACACACTGAGAGACTGAGGGACACACTGAGAGACTGAGGGACACACTGACAGACTAAGGGACACACTGAGAGACTGAGGGACACACTGAGTGACTGAGGGACACACTGAGAGACTGAGGGACACACTGAGGGACACACTGAGGGACTGAGGGACACACGAGAGACACACTGAGAGACTGAGGCACGCACTGAGCGACACACTTAGAGACTGAGGGACACACTGACCGACTGAGGGACACACTGAGAGACTGAGGGACACACTGAGAGACTGAGGGACACACTGAAGGGACTGAGGACACACTGAGGGACACACTGAGAGACTTGGGACACACTGAGAGACAGAGACTGAGGGACACACTGAGGGGCTGAGGGACACACTGACAAACTGAGGACACACTGAGGGACTGAGGGACACACTGAGAGACTGAGGGACACACTGAGGGACACACTGAGAGACTGAGGGACACACTGAGAGACTGAGGGACACACTGACAGACTAAGGGACACACTGAGAGACTGAGGGACACACTGAGAGACACACTGACAGACTGAGGGACACACTGAGAGACACAATGAGAGACTGAGGGACACACTGAGGGGCACACTGAGAGACGCACTGAGAGACTGAGGGACACACTGAGAGACACACTGAGAGACTTAGGGACACACTGAGAGACTGAGGGACACACTGACAGACTAAGGGACACACTGAGAGACTGAGGGACACACTGAGAGACACACTGACAGACTGAGGGACACACTGAGAGACACAATGAGAGACTGAGGGACACACTGAGGGACACACTGAGAGACGCACTGAGAGACTGAGGGACACACTGAGAGACACACTGAGAGACTTAGGGACACACTGAGAGACTGAGGGACACACTGAGAGACTGAGGGACTGAGGGACACACTGAGGGACTGAGGGACACACTGAGAGACTGAGGGACACACTGAGAGACCGAGGACACACTGAGGGACACACTGAGGTATTCAGGGACACACTGAGGGACACACTGAGAGACTGAGGGACACACTGAGGGACACACTGAGAGACGGAGGGACACACTGAGGGACTGAGGGACACACTGAGAGACTGAGGGACACACTGAGAGACACACTGAGGGACACACTGAGAGACTGAGGGTCACACTGAGAGACACACTGAGGGACACACTGAGAGACTGAGGGACACACTGAGGGACTGAGGGACACACTGAGAGACTGAGGGACACACTGAGGGTCACACTGAGGGACTGAGGGACACACTGAGAGACACACTGAGAGACTGAGGGACACACTGAGGGACACACTAAGAGACTGAGGGACACACTGAGAGACACACTGAGAGACTGAGGGACACACTGAGAGACTGAGGGACACACTGAGGGACTGAGGACACACTGAGGGACACACTGAGAGACTGAGGGACACACTGAGGACACACTGAGAGACTGAGGGACACACTGAGAGACTGAGGGACACACTGAGAGACTGAGGACACACTGAGGGACTGAGGAACACATTGACAGACTGAGGACACACTGAGGGACTGAGGGACACACTGAGAGACTGAGGGACACACTGAGGGACACACTGAGAGACTGAGGGACACACTGAGAGACTGAGGGACACACTGAGAGACACGCTGAGACACTGAGAGACACACTGAGAGACTGAGGGACACACTGAGGGACACACTAAGAGACTGAGGGACACACTGAGAGACACACTGAGAGACTGAGGGACACACTGAGAGACTGAGGGACACACTGAGGGACTGAGGACACACTGAGGGACACACTGAGAGACTGAGGGACACACTGAGGGACACACTGAGAGACTGAGGGACACACTGAGAGACTGAGGGACACACTGAGAGACTGAGGACACACTGAGGGACTGAGGGACACATTGACAGACTGAGGACACACTGAGGGACTGAGGGACACACTGAGAGACTGAGGGACACACTGAGGGACACACTGAGAGACTGAGGGACACACTGAGAGACTGAGGGACACACTGAGAGACACGCTGAGAGACTGAGGGACACACTGAGGGACACACTGAGAGACTGAGGGACACACTGAGAGACTGAGGGACACACTGAGGGACACACTGAGAGACTGAGGGACACACTGAGAGACTGAGCGACACACTGAGGGACACACTGAGAGACTGAGGGACACCCTGAGGGATACACTGAGGGACTGAGGGACACACTGAGGGACACACTGAGCGACTGAGGGACACACTGAGAGACTGAGGGACACATTGAGGGACTGAGGGACAACTGAGGGACACACTGAGGGACTGAGGGACACACTGAGAGACTGAGGGACACACTGAGGGACACACTGAGAGACTGAGGGACACACTGAGGGACTGAGGGACACACTGGGGGACTGAGGGACACACTGATGGACTGAGGGACACACTGAGGTACACACTGAGGGACACACTGAGAGCCTGAGGACACACTGAGGGACACACTGAGAGACTGAGGGACACACTGAGGGACAGACTGAGGGACACACTGAGAGACTGAGGACACACTGAGGGACACACTGAGGGACTGAGGGACACACGAGAGACACACTGAGAGACTGAGGCACGCACTGAGCGACACACTTAGAGACTGAGGGACACACTGACCGACTGAGGGACACACTGAGAGACTGAGGGACACACTGAGAGACTGAGGGACACACTGAAGGGACTGAGGACACACTGAGGGACACACTGAGAGACTTGGGACACACTGAGAGACAGAGACTGAGGGACACACTGAGGGGCTGAGGGACACACTGACAAACTGAGGACACACTGAGGGACTGAGGGACACACTGAGAGACTGAGGGACACACTGAGGGACACACTGAGAGACTGAGGGACACACTGAGAGACTGAGGGACACACTGACAGACTAAGGGACACACTGAGAGACTGAGGGACACACTGAGAGACACACTGACAGACTGAGGGACACACTGAGAGACACAATGAGAGACTGAGGGACACACTGAGGGACACACTGAGAGACGCACTGAGAGACTGAGGGACACACTGAGAGACACACTGAGAGACTTAGGGACACACTGAGAGACTGAGGGACACACTGAGAGACTGAGGGACTGAGGGACACACTGAGGGACTGAGGGACACACTGAGAGACTGAGGGACACACTGAGAGACTGAGGGACACACTGAGAGACCGAGGACACACTGAGGGACACACTGAGGTATTCAGGGACACACTGAGGGACACACTGAGAGACTGAGGGACACACTGAGGGACACACTGAGAGACGGAGGGACACACTGAGGGACTGAGGGACACACTGAGAGACTGAGGGACACACTGAGAGACACACTGAGGGACACACTGAGAGACTGAGGGTCACACTGAGAGACACACTGAGGGACACACTGAGAGACTGAGGGACACACTGAGGGACTGAGGGACACACTGAGAGACTGAGGGACACACTGAGGGTCACACTGAGGGACTGAGGGACACACTGAGAGACACACTGAGAGACTGAGGGACACACTGAGGGACACACTAAGAGACTGAGGGACACACTGAGAGACACACTGAGAGACTGAGGGACACACTGAGAGACTGAGGGACACACTGAGGGACTGAGGACACACTGAGGGACACACTGAGAGACTGAGGGACACACTGAGGACACACTGAGAGACTGAGGGACACACTGAGAGACTGAGGGACACACTGAGAGACTGAGGACACACTGAGGGACTGAGGGACACATTGACAGACTGAGGACACACTGAGGGACTGAGGGACACACTGAGAGACTGAGGGACACACTGAGGGACACACTGAGAGACTGAGGGACACACTGAGAGACTGAGGGACACACTGAGAGACACGCTGAGACACTGAGAGACACACTGAGAGACTGAGGGACACACTGAGGGACACACTAAGAGACTGAGGGACACACTGAGAGACACACTGAGAGACTGAGGGACACACTGAGAGACTGAGGGACACACTGAGGGACTGAGGACACACTGAGGGACACACTGAGAGACTGAGGGACACACTGAGGGACACACTGAGAGACTGAGGGACACACTGAGAGACTGAGGGACACACTGAGAGACTGAGGACACACTGAGGGACTGAGGGACACATTGACAGACTGAGGACACACTGAGGGACTGAGGGACACACTGAGAGACTGAGGGACACACTGAGGGACACACTGAGAGACTGAGGGACACACTGAGAGACTGAGGGACACACTGAGAGACACGCTGAGAGACTGAGGGACACACTGAGGGACACACTGAGAGACTGAGGGACACACTGAGAGACTGAGGGACACACTGAGGGACACACTGAGAGACTGAGGGACACACTGAGAGACTGAGCGACACACTGAGGGACACACTGAGAGACTGAGGGACACCCTGAGGGATACACTGAGGGACTGAGGGACACACTGAGGGACACACTGAGCGACTGAGGGACACACTGAGAGACTGAGGGACACATTGAGGGACTGAGGGACAACTGAGGGACACACTGAGGGACTGAGGGACACACTGAGAGACTGAGGGACACACTGAGGGACACACTGAGAGACTGAGGGACACACTGAGGGACTGAGGGACACACTGGGGGACTGAGGGACACACTGATGGACTGAGGGACACACTGAGGTACACACTGAGGGACACACTGAGAGCCTGAGGACACACTGAGGGACACACTGAGAGACTGAGGGACACACTGAGGGACACACTGAGGGATACACTGAGAGACTGAGGACACACTGAGGGACACGCTGAGATACTGAGGGACACACTGAGGTACTGAGGGACACACTGATAGACTGAGGGACACACTGACGGACTGAGGGACACACTGAGGGACTAAGGGACACACTGAGGGACAGAGGGACACACTGAGAGACTGAGGGACACACTGAGAGACCGAGGGACACACTGAGAGACTGAGGGACACACTGAGAGACTCACTGAGGGACACACTGAGAGACTGAGGGACACACTGAGAGACTGAGGGACAGACTGAGGGACTGAGGGACTGAGAGACACACTGAGAGACTGAGGGACACACTGAGGGACTGCGGGACTGAGGGACACACTGAGAGACTGAGGGACACGCTGAGTGACTGAGGGACACACTGAGAGACTGAGGGACACACTGAGGGACTGAGGGACATACTGAGAGACTGAGGGACACACTGAGGGACTGAGGGACACACTGAGAGACTGAGGGACACATTGAGGGACACACTGAGGGACTGCGGGGCACGCTGAGAGACTGAGGGACACACTGATGGACTGAAGGACACACTGAGAGACTGAGGGACACACTGAGAGACTGAGGGACACACTGAGGGACTGAGGGACACACTGAGAGACTGATGGACACACTGAGGGACTGAGGGACACACTGACATACTGAGGGACACACTGAGAGACTGAGGGACACACTGAGGGACTGAGGGACACACTGAGAGACTGCGGGACACACTGAGAGACTGAGGGACACACTGAGAGACACACATGAGAGACTGAGGGACACACTGAGGGACTGAGGGACACACTGAGAGACTGAGGGACACACTGAGAGACTGAGGGACACACTGAGGGACACACTGAGAGACTGAGGGACACACTGAGGGACTGAGGGACACACTGAGAGACTGAGGGACACACTGAGAGACCGAGGACACACTGAGGGACACACTGAGGTATTCAGGGACACACTGAGGGACACACTGAGAGACTGAGGGACACACTGAGGGACACACTGAGAGACGGAGGGACACACTGAGGGACTGAGGGACACACTGAGAGACTGAGCGACACACTGAGGGACACACTGAGAGACTGAGGGACACCCTGAGGGATACACTGAGGGACTGAGGGACACACTGAGGGACACACTGAGCGACTGAGGGACACACTGAGAGAGTGAGGGACACATTGAGGGACTGAGGGACAACTGAGGGACACACTGAGGGACTGAGGGACACACTGAGAGACTGAGGGACACACTGAGGGACACACTGAGAGACTGAGGGACACACTGAGGGACTGAGGGACACACTGAGGTACACACTGAGGGACACACTGAGAGCCTGAGGACACACTGAGGGACACACTGAGAGACTGAGGGACACACTGAGGGACACACTGAGGGATACACTGAGAGACTGAGGACACACTGAGGGACACGCTGAGATACTGAGGGACACACTGAGGTACTGAGGGACACACTGATAGACTGAGGGACACACTGACGGACTGAGGGACACACTGAGGGACTAAGGGACACATTGAGGGACAGAGGGACACACTGAGAGCCTGAGGACACACTGAGGGACACACTGAGAGACTGAGGGACACACTGAGGGACACACTGAGGGATACACTGAGAGACTGAGGACACACTGAGGGACACGCTGAGCTACTGAGGGACACACTGAGGTACTGAGGGACACACTGATAGACTGAGGGACACACTGACGGACTGAGGGACACACTGAGGGACTAAGGGACACACTGAGGGACAGAGGGACACACTGAGAGACTGAGGGACACACTGAGAGACTGAGGGACACACTGAGAGACTGAGGGACACACTGAGAGACTCACTGAGGGACACACTGAGAGACTGAGGGACACACTGAGAGACTGAGGGACAGACTGAGGGACTGAGGGACTGAGAGACACACTGAGAGACTGAGGGACACACTGAGGGACTGCGGGACTGAGGGACACACTGAGAGACTGAGGGACACGCTGAGTGACTGAGGGACACACTGAGAGACTGAGGGACACACTGAGGGACTGAGGGACACACTGAGAGACTGAGGGACACACTGAGGGACTGAGGGACACACTGAGAGACTGAGGGACACATTGAGGGACACACTGAGGGACTGAGGGGCACGCTGAGAGACTGAGGGACACACTGATGGACTGAAGGACACACTGAGAGACTGAGGGACACACTGAGAGACTGAGGGACACACTGAGGGACTGAGGGACACACTGAGAGACTGATGGACACACTGAGGGACTGAGGGACACACTGACATACTGAGGGACACACTGAGATTCTGAGGGACACACTGAGGGACTGAGGGACACACTGAGAGACTGCGGGACACACTGAGAGACTGAGGGACACACTGAGAGACACACATGAGAGACTGAGGGACACACTGAGGGACTGAGGGACACACTGAGAGACTGAGGGACACACTGAGAGACTGAGGGACACACTGAGAGACCGAGGACACACTGAGGGACACACTGAGGTATTCAGGGACACACTGAGGGACACACTGAGAGACTGAGGGACACACTGAGGGACACACTGAGAGACGGAGGGACACACTGAGGGACTGAGGGACACACTGAGAGACTGAGGGACACACTGAGAGACACACTGAGGGACACACTGAGAGACTGAGGGTCACACTGAGAGACACACTGAGGGACACACTGAGAGACTGAGGCACACACTGAGGGACTGAGGGACACACTGAGAGACTGAGGGACACACTGAGGGACACACTGAGGGACTGAGGGACACACTGAGAGACACACTGAGAGACTGAGGGACACACTGAGGGACACACTAAGAGACTGAGGGACACACTGAGAAACACACTGAGAGACTGAGGGACACACTGAGAGACTGAGGGACACACTGAGGGACTGAGGGCACACTGAGGGACACACTGAGAGACTGAGGGACACACTGAGGGACACACTGAGAGACTGAGGGACACACTGAGAGACTGAGGGACACACTGAGGGACTGAGGGACACATTGACAGACTGAGGACACACTGAGGGACTGAGGGACACACTGAGAGACTGAGGGACACACTGAGGGACACACTGAGAGACTGAGGGACACACTGAGGGACACACTGAGAGACTGAGGGACACACTGAGGGACACACTGAGAGACTGAGGGACACACTGAGAGACTGAGCGACACACTGAGGGACACACTGAGAGACTGAGGGACACCCTGAGGGATACACTGAGGGACTGAGGGACACACTGAGGGACACACTGAGCGACTGAGGGACACACTGAGAGACTGAGGGACACATTGAGGGACTGAGGGACAACTGAGGGACACACTGAGGGACTGAGGGACACACTGAGAGACTGAGGGACACACTGAGGGACACACTGAGAGACTGAGGGACACACTGAGGTACTGAGGGACACACTGGGGGACTGAGGGACACACTGATGGACTGAGGGACACACTGAGGTACACACTGAGGGACACACTGAGAGACTGAGGACACACTGAGGGACACAATTGAGAGACTGAGGGACACACTGAGGGACACACTGAGGGACACACTGAGAGACTGAGGACACACTGAGGGACACGCTGAGATACTGAGGGACACACTGAGGTACTGAGGGACACACTGATAGACTGAGGGACACACTGATAGACTGAGGGACACACTGAGGGACTAAGGGACACACTGAGGGACAGAGGGACACACTGAGAGACTGAGGGACACACTGAGAGACTGAGGGACACACTGAGAGACTGAGGGACACACTGAGAGACTCACTGAGGGACACACTGAGAGACTGAGGGACACACTGAGAGACTGAGGGACAGACTGAGGGACTGAGGGACTGAGAGACACACTGAGAGACTGAGGGACACACTGAGGGACTGCGGGACTGAGGGACACACTGATGGACTGAAGGACACACTGAGAGACTGAGGGACACACTGAGAGACTGAGGGACACACTGAGGGACTGAGGGACACACTGAGAGACTGATGGACACACTGAGGGACTGAGGGACACACTGACATACTGAGGGACACACTGAGAGACTGAGGGACACACTGAGAGACTGGGGGACACACTGAGAGACACACATGAGAGACTGAGGGACACACTGAGGGACTGAGGGACACACTGAGAGACTGAGGGACACACTGAGGGACACACTGAGAGACTGAGGGACACACTGAGGGACACACTGAGAGAGTGAGGGACACACTGAGGGACACACTGAGAGACAGAGGGACACACTGAGGGACTGAGGGACACAATGAGAGACTGAGGGACACACTGAGGGACACACTGAGAGACTGAGGGACACACTGAGGGACTGAGGGACACACTGAGGGACACACTGGGAGACTGAGGGACACACTGAGGGGGACACTGAGAGAGTGAGGGACACACTGAGGGACACACTGAGAGACAGAGGGACACACTGAGGGACTGAGGGACACAATGAGAGACTGAGGGACACACTGAGGGACACACTGAGAGACTGAGGGACACACTGAGGGACTGAGGGACACACTGAGGGACACACTGGGAGACTGAGGGACACACTGAGGGACACACTGAGAGACTGAGGGACACACTGAGGGACACACTGAGAGACTGAGAGACCCACTGAAGGACACAATGAGAGACTGAGGGACACACTGAGGGACACAATGGGAGACTGAGGGACACACTGAGGGACACACTGAGGGACTGAGGGGCACACTGAGAGACTGAGGGACACACTGAGGGACACACTGAGAGACTGAGGGGCACACTGAGGGACACACTGAGAGACTGAGGGACACACTGAGGGACACACTGAGAGACTGAGGTACACACTGAGGGACACACTGAGAGACTGAGGGACACACTAAGAGACTGAGGGACACACTGAGAGACACACTGAGGGACACACTGAGAGACTGAGGGACACACTGAGGGAAACTCTGAGAGACTGAGGGACACACTGAGAGACTGAGGGACACACTGAGAGACTGAGGGACACACTGAGGGACACACTGAGGGACTGAGGGACACACTGAGGGACACACTGAGGGATACACTGAGAGACTGAGGGACACACTGAGGGACTGAGGGACACACTGAGAGACTGAGGGACACACTGAGAGACTGAGGGACACACTGAGGGACACACTGAGAGACTGAGGGACACACTGAGGGACTGAGGGACACACTGAGAGACTGAGGGACACACTGAGAGACCGAGGACACACTGAGGGACACACTGAGGTATTCAGGGACACACTGAGGGACACACTGAGAGACTGAGGGACACACTGAGGGACACACTGAGAGACGGAGGGACACACTGAGGGACTGAGGGACACACTGAGAGACTGAGCGACACACTGAGGGACACACTGAGAGACTGAGGGACACCCTGAGGGATACACTGAGGGACTGAGGGACACACTGAGGGACACACTGAGCGACTGAGGGACACACTGAGAGAGTGAGGGACACATTGAGGGACTGAGGGACAACTGAGGGACACACTGAGGGACTGAGGGACACACTGAGAGACTGAGGGACACACTGAGGGACACACTGAGAGACTGAGGGACACACTGAGGGACTGAGGGACACACTGAGGTACACACTGAGGGACACACTGAGAGCCTGAGGACACACTGAGGGACACACTGAGAGACTGAGGGACACACTGAGGGACACACTGAGGGATACACTGAGAGACTGAGGACACACTGAGGGACACGCTGAGATACTGAGGGACACACTGAGGTACTGAGGGACACACTGATAGACTGAGGGACACACTGACGGACTGAGGGACACACTGAGGGACTAAGGGACACACTGAGGGACAGAGGGACACACTGAGAGCCTGAGGACACACTGAGGGACACACTGAGAGACTGAGGGACACACTGAGGGACACACTGAGGGATACACTGAGAGACTGAGGACACACTGAGGGACACGCTGAGATACTGAGGGACACACTGAGGTACTGAGGGACACACTGATAGACTGAGGGACACACTGACGGACTGAGGGACACACTGAGGGACTAAGGGACACACTGAGGGACAGAGGGACACACTGAGAGACTGAGGGACACACTGAGAGACTGAGGGACACACTGAGAGACTGAGGGACACACTGAGAGACTGAGGGACACACTGAGAGACTGAGGGACAGACTGAGGGACTGAGGGACTGAGAGACACACTGAGAGACTGAGGGACACACTGAGGGACTGCGGGACTGAGGGACACACTGAGAGACTGAGGGACACGCTGAGTGACTGAGGGACACACTGAGAGACTGAGGGACACACTGAGGGACTGAGGGACACACTGAGAGACTGAGGGACACACTGAGGGACTGAGGGACACACTGAGAGACTGAGGGACACATTGAGGGACACACTGAGGGACTGAGGGGCACGCTGAGAGACTGAGGGACACACTGATGGACTGAAGGACACACTGAGAGACTGAGGGACACACTGAGAGACTGAGGGACACACTGAGGGACTGAGGGACACACTGAGAGACTGATGGACACACTGAGGGACTGAGGGACACACTGACATACTGAGGGACACACTGAGAGACTGAGGGACACACTGAGGGACTGAGGGACACACTGAGAGACTGCGGGACACACTGAGAGACTGAGGGACACACTGAGAGACACACATGAGAGACTGAGGGACACACTGAGGGACTGAGGGACACACTGAGAGACTGAGGGACACACTGAGAGACTGAGGGACACACTGAGAGACCGAGGACACACTGAGGGACACACTGAGGTATTCAGGGACACACTGAGGGACACACTGAGAGACTGAGGGACACACTGAGGGACACACTGAGAGACGGAGGGACACACTGAGGGACTGAGGGACACACTGAGAGACTGAGGGACACACTGAGAGACACACTGAGGGACACACTGAGAGACTGAGGGTCACACTGAGAGACACACTGAGGGACACACTGAGAGACTGAGGCACACACTGAGGGACTGAGGGACACACTGAGAGACTGAGGGACACACTGAGAAACACACTGAGAGACTGAGGGACACACTGAGGGACACACTGAGAGACTGAGGGACACACTGAGAGACTGAGGGACACACTGACAGACTAAGGGACACACTGAGAGACTGAGGGACACACTGAGTGACTGAGGGACACACTGAGAGACTGAGGGACACACTGAGGGACACACTGAGGGACTGAGGGACACACGAGAGACACACTGAGAGACTGAGGCACGCACTGAGCGACACACTTAGAGACTGAGGGACACACTGACCGACTGAGGGACACACTGAGAGACTGAGGGACACACTGAGAGACTGAGGGACACACTGAAGGGACTGAGGACACACTGAGGGACACACTGAGAGACTTGGGACACACTGAGAGACAGAGACTGAGGGACACACTGAGGGGCTGAGGGACACACTGACAAACTGAGGACACACTGAGGGACTGAGGGACACACTGAGAGACTGAGGGACACACTGAGGGACACACTGAGAGACTGAGGGACACACTGAGAGACTGAGGGACACACTGACAGACTAAGGGACACACTGAGAGACTGAGGGACACACTGAGAGACACACTGACAGACTGAGGGACACACTGAGAGACACAATGAGAGACTGAGGGACACACTGAGGGACACACTGAGAGACGCAATGAGAGACTGAGGGACACACTGAGAGACACACTGAGAGACTTAGGGACACACTGAGAGACTGAGGGACACACTGAGAGACTGAGGGACTGAGGGACACACTGAGGGACTGAGGGACACACTGAGAGACTGAGGGACACACTGAGAGACTGAGGGACACACTGAGGGACACACTGAGGTATTCAGGGACACACTGAGGGACACACTGAGAGACTGAGGGACACACTGAGGGACACACTGAGAGACGGAGGGACACACTGAGGGACTGAGGGACACACTGAGAGACTGAGGGACACACTGAGAGACACACTGAGGGACACACTGAGAGACTGAGGGTCACACTGAGAGACACACTGAGGGACACACTGAGAGACTGAGGGACACACTGAGGGACTGAGGGACACACTGAGAGACTGAGGGACACACTGAGGGTCACACTGAGGGACTGAGGGACACACTGAGAGACACACTGAGAGACTGAGGGACACACTGAGGGACACACTAAGAGACTGAGGGACACACTGAGAGACACACTGAGAGACTGAGGGACACACTGAGAGACTGAGGGACACACTGAGGGACTGAGGACACACTGAGGGACACACTGAGAGACTGAGGGACACACTGAGGACACACTGAGAGACTGAGGGACACACTGAGAGACTGAGGGACACACTGAGAGACTGAGGACACACTGAGGGACTGAGGGACACATTGACAGACTGAGGACACACTGAGGGACTGAGGGACACACTGAGAGACTGAGGGACACACTGAGAGACTGAGGGACACACTGAGAGACACGCTGAGACACTGAGAGACACACTGAGAGACTGAGGGACACACTGAGGGACACACTAAGAGACTGAGGGACACACTGAGAGACACACTGAGAGACTGAGGGACACACTGAGAGACTGAGGGACACACTGAGGGACTGAGGACACACTGAGGGACACACTGAGAGACTGAGGGACACACTGAGGGACACACTGAGAGACTGAGGGACACACTGAGAGACTGAGGGACACACTGAGAGACTGAGGACACACTGAGGGACTGAGGGACACATTGACAGACTGAGGACACACTGAGGGACTGAGGGACACACTGAGAGACTGAGGGACACACTGAGGGACACACTGAGAGACTGAGGGACACACTGAGAGACTGAGGGACACACTGAGAGACACGCTGAGAGACTGAGGGACACACTGAGGGACACACTGAGAGACTGAGGGACACACTGAGAGACTGAGGGACACACTGAGGGACACACTGAGAGACTGAGGGACACACTGAGAGACTGAGCGACACACTGAGGGACACACTGAGAGACTGAGGGACACCCTGAGGGATACACTGAGGGACTGAGGGACACACTGAGGGACACACTGAGCGACTGAGGGACACACTGAGAGACTGAGGGACACATTGAGGGACTGAGGGACAACTGAGGGACACACTGAGGGACTGAGGGACACACTGAGAGACTGAGGGACACACTGAGGGACACACTGAGAGACTGAGGGACACACTGAGGGACTGAGGGACACACTGGGGGACTGAGGGACACACTGATGGACTGAGGGACACACTGAGGTACACACTGAGGGACACACTGAGAGCCTGAGGACACACTGAGGGACACACTGAGAGACTGAGGGACACACTGAGGGACAGACTGAGGGACACACTGAGAGACTGAGGACACACTGAGGGACACACTGAGGGACTGAGGGACACACGAGAGACACACTGAGAGACTGAGGCACGCACTGAGCGACACACTTAGAGACTGAGGGACACACTGACCGACTGAGGGACACACTGAGAGACTGAGGGACACACTGAGAGACTGAGGGACACACTGAAGGGACTGAGGACACACTGAGGGACACACTGAGAGACTTGGGACACACTGAGAGACAGAGACTGAGGGACACACTGAGGGGCTGAGGGACACACTGACAAACTGAGGACACACTGAGGGACTGAGGGACACACTGAGAGACTGAGGGACACACTGAGGGACACACTGAGAGACTGAGGGACACACTGAGAGACTGAGGGACACACTGACAGACTAAGGGACACACTGAGAGACTGAGGGACACACTGAGAGACACACGGAGAGACGCACTGAGAGACTGAGGGACACACTGAGAGACACACTGAGAGACTTAGGGACACACTGAGAGACTGAGGGACACACTGAGAGACTGAGGGACTGAGGGACACACTGAGGGACTGAGGGACACACTGAGAGACTGAGGGACACACTGAGAGACTGAGGGACACACTGAGAGACCGAGGACACACTGAGGGACACACTGAGGTATTCAGGGACACACTGAGGGACACACTGAGAGACTGAGGGACACACTGAGGGACACACTGAGAGACGGAGGGACACACTGAGGGACTGAGGGACACACTGAGAGACTGAGGGACACACTGAGAGACACACTGAGGGACACACTGAGAGACTGAGGGTCACACTGAGAGACACACTGAGGGACACACTGAGAGACTGAGGGACACACTGAGGGACTGAGGGACACACTGAGAGACTGAGGGACACACTGAGGGTCACACTGAGGGACTGAGGGACACACTGAGAGACACACTGAGAGACTGAGGGACACACTGAGGGACACACTAAGAGACTGAGGGACACACTGAGAGACACACTGAGAGACTGAGGGACACACTGAGAGACTGAGGGACACACTGAGGGACTGAGGGCACACTGAGGGACACACTGAGAGACTGAGGGACACACTGAGGACACACTGAGAGACTGAGGGACACACTGAGAGACTGAGGGACACACTGAGAGACTGAGGACACACTGAGGGACTGAGGGACACATTGACAGACTGAGGACACACTGAGGGACTGAGGGACACACTGAGAGACTGAGGGACACACTGAGGGACACACTGAGAGACTGAGGGACACACTGAGAGACTGAGGGACACACTGAGAGACACGCTGAGACACTGAGAGACACACTGAGAGACTGAGGGACACACTGAGGGACACACTAAGAGACTGAGGGACACACTGAGAGACACACTGAGAGACTGAGGGACACACTGAGAGACTGAGGGACACACTGAGGGACTGAGGACACACTGAGGGACACACTGAGAGACTGAGGGACACACTGAGGGACACACTGAGAGACTGAGGGACACACTGAGAGACTGAGGGACACACTGAGAGACTGAGGACACACTGAGGGACTGAGGGACACATTGACAGACTGAGGACACACTGAGGGACTGAGGGACACACTGAGAGACTGAGGGACACACTGAGGGACACACTGAGAGACTGAGGGACACACTGAGAGACTGAGGGACACACTGAGAGACACGCTGAGAGACTGAGGGACACACTGAGGGACACACTGAGAGACTGAGGGACACACTGAGGGACACACTGAGAGACTGAGGGACACACTGAGAGACTGAGCGACACACTGAGGGACACACTGAGAGACTGAGGGACACCCTGAGGGATACACTGAGGGACTGAGGGACACACTGAGGGACACACTGAGCGACTGAGGGACACACTGAGAGACTGAGGGACACATTGAGGGACTGAGGGACAACTGAGGGACACACTGAGGGACTGAGGGACACACTGAGAGACTGAGGGACACACTGAGGGACACACTGAGAGACTGAGGGACACACTGAGGGACTGAGGGACACACTGGGGGACTGAGGGACACACTGATGGACTGAGGGACACACTGAGGTACACACTGAGGGACACACTGAGAGCCTGAGGACACACTGAGGGACACACTGAGAGACTGAGGGACACACTGAGGGACACACTGAGGGATACACTGAGAGACTGAGGACACACTGAGGGACACGCTGAGATACTGAGGGACACACTGAGGTACTGAGGGACACACTGATAGACTGAGGGACACACTGACGGACTGAGGGACACACTGATGGACTAAGGGACACACTGAGGGACAGAGGGACACACTGAGAGACTGAGGGACACACTGAGAGACTGAGGGACACACTGAGAGACTGAGGGACACACTGAGAGACTCACTGAGGGACACACTGAGAGACTGAGGGACACACTGAGAGACTGAGGGACAGACTGAGGGACTGAGAGACACACTGAGAGACTGAGGGACACACTGAGGGACTGCGGGACTGAGGGACACACTGAGAGACTGAGGGACACGCTGAGTGACTGAGGGACACACTGAGAGACTGAGGGACACACTGAGGGACTGAGGGACATACTGAGAGACTGAGGGACACACTGAGGGACTGAGGGACACACTGAGAGACTGAGGGACACATTGAGGGACACACTGAGGGACTGAGGGACACACTGAGAGACTGAGGGACACACTGAGAGACTGAGGGACACACTGAGAGACTGAGGACACACTGAGGGACTGAGGGACACATTGACAGACTGAGGACACACTGAGGGACTGAGGGACACACTGAGAGACTGAGGGACACACTGAGGGACACACTGAGAGACTGAGGGACACACTGAGAGACTGAGGGACACACTGAGAGACACGCTGAGAGACTGAGGGACACACTGAGGGACACACTGAGAGACTGAGGGACACACTGAGGGACACACTGAGAGACTGAGGGACACACTGAGAGACTGAGCGACACACTGAGGGACACACTGAGAGACTGAGGGACACCCTGAGGGATACACTGAGGGACTGAGGGACACACTGAGGGACACACTGAGCGACTGAGGGACACACTGAGAGACTGAGGGACACATTGAGGGACTGAGGGACAACTGAGGGACACACTGAGGGACTGAGGGACACACTGAGAGACTGAGGGACACACTGAGGGACACACTGAGAGACTGAGGGACACACTGAGGGACTGAGGGACACACTGGGGGACTGAGGGACACACTGATGGACTGAGGGACACACTGAGGTACACACTGAGGGACACACTGAGAGCCTGAGGACACACTGAGGGACACACTGAGAGACTGAGGGACACACTGAGGGACACACTGAGGGATACACTGAGAGACTGAGGACACACTGAGGGACACGCTGAGATACTGAGGGACACACTGAGGTACTGAGGGACACACTGATAGACTGAGGGACACACTGACGGACTGAGGGACACACTGAGGGACTAAGGGACACACTGAGGGACAGAGGGACACACTGAGAGACTGAGGGACACACTGAGAGACTGAGGGACACACTGAGAGACTGAGGGACACACTGAGAGACTCACTGAGGGACACACTGAGAGACTGAGGGACACACTGAGAGACTGAGGGACAGACTGAGGGACTGAGAGACACACTGAGAGACTGAGGGACACACTGAGGGACTGCGGGACTGAGGGACACACTGAGAGACTGAGGGACACGCTGAGTGACTGAGGGACACACTGAGAGACTGAGGGACACACTGAGGGACTGAGGGACATACTGAGAGACTGAGGGACACACTGAGGGACTGAGGGACACACTGAGAGACTGAGGGACACATTGAGGGACACACTGAGGGACTGAGGGGCACGCTGAGAGACTGAGGGACACACTGATGGACTGAAGGACACACTGAGAGACTGAGGGACACACTGAGAGACTGAGGGACACACTGAGGGACTGAGGGACACACTGAGAGACTGATGGACACACTGAGGGACTGAGGGACACACTGACATACTGAGGGACACACTGAGAGACTGAGGGACACACTGAGGGACTGAGGGACACACTGAGAGACTGCGGGACACACTGAGAGACTGAGGGACACACTGAGAGACACACATGAGAGACTGAGGGACACACTGAGGGACTGAGGGACACACTGAGAGACTGAGGGACACACTGAGAGACTGAGGGACACACTGAGGGACACACTGAGAGACTGAGGGACACACTGAGGGACTGAGGGACACACTGAGAGACTGAGGGACACACTGAGAGACCGAGGACACACTGAGGGACACACTGAGGTATTCAGGGACACACTGAGGGACACACTGAGAGACTGAGGGACACACTGAGGGACACACTGAGAGATAGAGGGACACACTGAGGGACTGAGGGACACACTGAGAGACTGAGCGACACACTGAGGGACACACTGAGAGACTGAGGGACACCCTGAGGGATACACTGAGGGACTGAGGGACACACTGAGGGACACACTGAGCGACTGAGGGACACACTGAGAGAGTGAGGGACACATTGAGGGACTGAGGGACAACTGAGGGACACACTGAGGGACTGAGGGACACACTGAGAGACTGAGGGACACACTGAGGGACACACTGAGAGACTGAGGGACACACTGAGGGACTGAGGGACACACTGAGGTACACACTGAGGGACACACTGAGAGCCTGAGGACACACTGAGGGACACACTGAGAGACTGAGGGACACACTGAGGGACACACTGAGGGATACACTGAGAGACTGAGGACACACTGAGGGACACGCTGAGATACTGAGGGACACACTGAGGTACTGAGGGACACACTGATAGACTGAGGGACACACTGACGGACTGAGGGACACACTGAGGGACTAAGGGACACATTGAGGGACAGAGGGACACACTGAGAGCCTGAGGACACACTGAGGGACACACTGAGAGACTGAGGGACACACTGAGGGACACACTGAGGGATACACTGAGAGACTGAGGACACACTGAGGGACACGCTGAGCTACTGAGGGACACACTGAGGTACTGAGGGACACACTGATAGACTGAGGGACACACTGACGGACTGAGGGACACACTGAGGGACTAAGGGACACACTGAGGGACAGAGGGACACACTGAGAGACTGAGGGACACACTGAGAGACTGAGGGACACACTGAGAGACTGAGGGACACACTGAGAGACTCACTGAGGGACACACTGAGAGACTGAGGGACACACTGAGAGACTGAGGGACAGACTGAGGGACTGAGGGACTGAGAGACACACTGAGAGACTGAGGGACACACTGAGGGACTGCGGGACTGAGGGACACACTGAGAGACTGAGGGACACGCTGAGTGACTGAGGGACACACTGAGAGACTGAGGGACACACTGAGGGACTGAGGGACACACTGAGAGACTGAGGGACACACTGAGGGACTGAGGGACACACTGAGAGACTGAGGGACACATTGAGGGACACACTGAGGGACTGAGGGGCACGCTGAGAGACTGAGGGACACACTGATGGACTGAAGGACACACTGAGAGACTGAGGGACACACTGAGAGACTGAGGGACACACTGAGGGACTGAGGGACACACTGAGAGACTGATGGACACACTGAGGGACTGAGGGACACACTGACATACTGAGGGACACACTGAGAGACTGAGGGACACACTGAGGGACTGAGGGACACACTGAGAGACTGCGGGACACACTGAGAGACTGAGGGACACACTGAGAGACACACATGAGAGACTGAGGGACACACTGAGGGACTGAGGGACACACTGAGAGACTGAGGGACACACTGAGAGACTGAGGGACACACTGAGAGACCGAGGACACACTGAGGGACACACTGAGGTATTCAGGGACACACTGAGGGACACACTGAGAGACTGAGGGACACACTGAGGGACACACTGAGAGACGGAGGGACACACTGAGGGACTGAGGGACACACTGAGAGACTGAGGGACACACTGAGAGACACACTGAGGGACACACTGAGAGACTGAGGGTCACACTGAGAGACACACTGAGGGACACACTGAGAGACTGAGGCACACACTGAGGGACTGAGGGACACACTGAGAGACTGAGGGACACACTGAGGGACACACTGAGGGACTGAGGGACACACTGAGAGACACACTGAGAGACTGAGGGACACACTGAGGGACACACTAAGAGACTGAGGGACACACTGAGAAACACACTGAGAGACTGAGGGACACACTGAGAGACTGAGGGACACACTGAGGGACTGAGGGCACACTGAGGGACACACTGAGAGACTGAGGGACACACTGAGGGACACACTGAGAGACTGAGGGACACACTGAGAGACTGAGGGACACACTGAGGGACTGAGGGACACATTGACAGACTGAGGACACACTGAGGGACTGAGGGACACACTGAGAGACTGAGGGACACACTGAGGGACACACTGAGAGACTGAGGGACACACTGAGGGACACACTGAGAGACTGAGGGACACACTGAGGGACACACTGAGAGACTGAGGGACACACTGAGAGACTGAGCGACACACTGAGGGACACACTGAGAGACTGAGGGACACCCTGAGGGATACACTGAGGGACTGAGGGACACACTGAGGGACACACTGAGCGACTGAGGGACACACTGAGAGACTGAGGGACACATTGAGGGACTGAGGGACAACTGAGGGACACACTGAGGGACTGAGGGACACACTGAGAGACTGAGGGACACACTGAGGGACACACTGAGAGACTGAGGGACACACTGAGGTACTGAGGGACACACTGGGGGACTGAGGGACACACTGATGGACTGAGGGACACACTGAGGTACACACTGAGGGACACACTGAGAGACTGAGGACACACTGAGGGACACAATTGAGAGACTGAGGGACACACTGAGGGACACACTGAGGGACACACTGAGAGACTGAGGACACACTGAGGGACACGCTGAGATACTGAGGGACACACTGAGGTACTGAGGGACACACTGATAGACTGAGGGACACACTGATAGACTGAGGGACACACTGAGGGACTAAGGGACACACTGAGGGACAGAGGGACACACTGAGAGACTGAGGGACACACTGAGAGACTGAGGGACACACTGAGAGACTCACTGAGGGACACACTGAGAGACTGAGGGACACACTGAGAGACTGAGGGACAGACTGAGGGACTGAGGGACTGAGAGACACACTGAGAGACTGAGGGACACACTGAGGGACTGCGGGACTGAGGGACACACTGATGGACTGAAGGACACACTGAGAGACTGAGGGACACACTGAGAGACTGAGGGACACACTGAGGGACTGAGGGACACACTGAGAGACTGATGGACACACTGAGGGACTGAGGGACACACTGACATACTGAGGGACACACTGAGAGACTGAGGGACACACTGAGAGACTGGGGGACACACTGAGAGACACACATGAGAGACTGAGGGACACACTGAGGGACTGAGGGACACACTGAGAGACTGAGGGACACACTGAGGGACACACTGAGAGACTGAGGGACACACTGAGGGACACACTGAGAGAGTGAGGGACACACTGAGGGACACACTGAGAGACAGAGGGACACACTGAGGGACTGAGGGACACAATGAGAGACTGAGGGACACACTGAGGGACACACTGAGAGACTGAGGGACACACTGAGGGACTGAGGGACACACTGAGGGACACACTGGGAGACTGAGGGACACACTGAGGGGGACACTGAGAGAGTGAGGGACACACTGAGGGACACACTGAGAGACAGAGGGACACACTGAGGGACTGAGGGACACAATGAGAGACTGAGGGACACACTGAGGGACACACTGAGAGACTGAGGGACACACTGAGGGACTGAGGGACACACTGAGGGACACACTGGGAGACTGAGGGACACACTGAGGGACACACTGAGAGACTGAGGGACACACTGAGGGACACACTGAGAGACTGAGAGACCCACTGAAGGACACAATGAGAGACTGAGGGACACACTGAGGGACACAATGGGAGACTGAGGGACACACTGAGGGACACACTGAGGGACTGAGGGGCACACTGAGAGACTGAGGGACACACTGAGGGACACACTGAGAGACTGAGGGGCACACTGAGGGACACACTGAGAGACTGAGGGACACACTGAGGGACACACTGAGAGACTGAGGTACACACTGAGGGACACACTGAGAGACTGAGGGACACACTAAGAGACTGAGGGACACACTGAGAGACACACTGAGGGACACACTGAGAGACTGAGGGACACACTGAGGGAAACTCTGAGAGACTGAGGGACACACTGAGAGACTGAGGGACACACTGAGAGACTGAGGGACACACTGAGGGACACACTGAGGGACTGAGGGACACACTGAGGGACACACTGAGGGATACACTGAGAGACGCACTGAGAGACTGAGGGACACACTGAGGGACTGAGGGACACACTGAGAGACTGATGGACACACTGAGGGACTGAGGGACACACTGACATACTGAGGGACACACTGAGAGACTGAGGGACACACTGAGAGACTGGGGGACACACTGAGAGACACACATGAGAGACTGAGGGACACACTGAGGGACTGAGGGACACACTGAGAGACTGAGGGACACACTGAGGGACACACTGAGAGACTGAGGGACACACTGAGGGACACACTGGGAGACTGAGGGACACACTGAGAGACTGCGGGACACACTGAGAGACTGAGGGACACACTGAGAGACACACATGAGAGACTGAGGGACACACTGAGGGACTGAGGGACACACTGAGAGACTGAGGGACACACTGAGGGACACACTGAGAGACTGAGGGACACACTGAGGGACACACTGAGAGAGTGAGGGACACACTGAGGGACACACTGAGAGACAGAGGGACACACTGAGGGACTGAGGGACACAATGAGAGACTGAGGGACACACTGAGGGACACACTGAGAGACTGAGGGACACACTGAGGGACTGAGGGACACACTGAGGGACACACTGGGAGACTGAGGGACACACTGAGGGACACACTGAGAGAGTGAGGGACACACTGAGGGACACACTGAGAGACAGAGGGACACACTGAGGGACTGAGGGACACAATGAGAGACTGAGGGACACACTGAGGGACACACTGAGAGACTGAGGGACACACTGAGGGACTGAGGGACACACTGAGGGACACACTGGGAGACTGAGGGACACACTGAGGGACACACTGAGAGACTGAGGGACACACTGAGGGACACACTGAGAGACTGAGAGACCCACTGAAGGACACAATGAGAGACTGAGGGACACACTGAGGGACACAATGGGAGACTGAGGGACACACTGAGGGACACACTGAGGGACTGAGGGGCACACTGAGAGACTGAGGGACACACTGAGGGACACACTGAGAGACTGAGGGGCACACTGAGGGACACACTGAGAGACTGAGGGACACACTGAGGGACACACTGAGAGACTGAGGTACACACTGAGGGACACACTGAGAGACTGAGGGACACACTAAGAGACTGAGGGACACACTGAGAGACACACTGAGGGACACACTGAGAGACTGAGGGACACACTGAGGGAAACTCTGAGAGACTGAGGGACACACTGAGAGACTGAGGGACACACTGAGAGACTGAGGGACACACTGAGGGACACACTGAGGGACTGAGGGACACACTGAGGGACACACTGAGGGATACACTGAGAGACTGAGGACACACTGAGGTACTGAGGGACACACTGATAGACTGAGGGACACACTGACGGACTGAGGGACACACTGAGGGACTAAGGGACACACTGAGGGACAGAGGGACACACTGAGAGCCTGAGGACACACTGAGGGACACACTGAGAGACTGAGGGACACACTGAGGGACACACTGAGGGATACACTGAGAGACTGAGGACACACTGAGGGACACGCTGAGATACTGAGGGACACACTGAGGTACTGAGGGACACACTGATAGACTGAGGGACACACTGACGAACTGAGGGACACACTGAGGGACTAAGGGACACACTGAGGGACAGAGGGACACACTGAGAGACTGAGGGACACACTGAGGTACTGAGGGACACACTGGGGGACTGAGGGACACACTGATGGACTGAGGGACACACTGAGGTACACACTGAGGGACACACTGAGAGACTGAGGACACACTGAGGGACACAATTGAGAGACTGAGGGACACACTGAGGGACACACTGAGGGACACACTGAGAGACTGAGGACACACTGAGGGACACGCTGAGATACTGAGGGACACACTGAGGTACTGAGGGACACACTGATAGACTGAGGGACACACTGATAGACTGAGGGACACACTGAGGGACTAAGGGACACACTGAGGGACAGAGGGACACACTGAGAGACTGAGGGACACACTGAGAGACTGAGGGACACACTGAGAGACTGAGGGACACACTGAGAGACTCACTGAGGGACACACTGAGAGACTGAGGGACACACTGAGAGACTGAGGGACAGACTGAGGGACTGAGGGACTGAGAGACACACTGAGAGACTGAGGGACACACTGAGGGACTGCGGGACTGAGGGACACACTGATGGACTGAAGGACACACTGAGAGACTGAGGGACACACTGAGAGACTGAGGGACACACTGAGGGACTGAGGGACACACTGAGAGACTGATGGACACACTGAGGGACTGAGGGACACACTGACATACTGAGGGACACACTGAGAGACTGAGGGACACACTGAGAGACTGGGGGACACACTGAGAGACACACATGAGAGACTGAGGGACACACTGAGGGACTGAGGGACACACTGAGAGACTGAGGGACACACTGAGGGACACACTGAGAGACTGAGGGACACACTGAGGGACACACTGGGAGACTGAGGGACACACTGAGAGACTGCGGGACACACTGAGAGACTGAGGGACACACTGAGAGACACACATGAGAGACTGAGGGACACACTGAGGGACTGAGGGACACACTGAGAGACTGAGGGACACACTGAGGGACACACTGAGAGACTGAGGGACACACTGAGGGACACACTGAGAGAGTGAGGGACACACTGAGGGACACACTGAGAGACAGAGGGACACACTGAGGGACTGAGGGACACAATGAGAGACTGAGGGACACACTGAGGGACA
The DNA here is from genome assembly GCF_044704955.1 of Pristiophorus japonicus. NCBI lineage: Eukaryota > Metazoa > Chordata > Chondrichthyes > Pristiophoridae > Pristiophorus > Pristiophorus japonicus. The sequence continues at coordinate 24,595 of NW_027250926.1, read as the reverse complement.
CACTGAGAGACTGAGGGACACACTGAGGGACTGAGGGACACACTGAGGGACACACTGGGAGACTGAGGGACACACTGAGGGACACACTGAGAGAGTGAGGGACACACTGAGGGACACACTGAGAGACAGAGGGACACACTGAGGGACTGAGGGACACAATGAGTGACTGAGGGACACACTGAGGGACACACTGAGAGACTGAGGGACACACTGAGGGACTGAGGGACACACTGAGGGACACACTGGGAGACTGAGGGACACACTGAGGGACACACTGAGAGACTGAGGGACACACTGAGGGACACACTGAGAGACTGAGAGACCCACTGAAGGACACAATGAGAGACTGAGGGACACACTGAGGGACACAATGGGAGACTGAGGGACACACTGAGGGACACACTGAGGGACTGAGGGGCACACTGAGAGACTGAGGGGCACACTGAGGGACACACTGAGAGACTGAGGGACACACTGAGGGACACACTGAGAGACTGAGGTACACACTGAGGGACACACTGAGAGACTGAGGGACACACTAAGAGACTGAGGGACACACTGAGAGACACACTGAGGGACACACTGAGAGACTGAGGGACACACTGAGGGAAACTCTGAGAGACTGAGGGACACACTGAGAGACTGAGGGACACACTGAGAGACTGAGGGACACACTGAGGGACACATTGAGGGACTGAGGGACACACTGAGAAACTGAGGGACACACTGAGAGACACACTGAGGGACACACTGAGAGACTGAGGGACAGACTGAGGGACTGAGGGACACACTGAGAGACTGAGGGACACACTGAGGGACTGCGGGACTGAGGGACACACTGAGAGACTGTGGGACACGCTGAGTGACTGAGGGACACACTGAGAGACTGAGGGACACACTGAGGGACTGAGGGACACACTGTAGAGACTGAGGGACACACTGAGGGACACACTGAGGGACTGAGGGACACACTGAGAGACTGAGGGACACACTGAGGGACACACTGAGAGACTGAGGGACACACTGAGAGACTGAGGGACTGAGGGATACACTGAGGGACTGAGGGACACACTGAGGGACACACTGAGAGACTGAGGGACAGACTGAGAGACTGAGGGACACACTGAGGGATACACTGAGGGACTGAGGGACACACTGAGAGACTGAGGGACACAGTAAGGGACTGAGGGACACACTGAGTGACACACTGAGAGACTGAGGGACACACTGACGGACACACTGAGAGACTGAGGGACACACTGAGAGACTGAGGTACACACTGAGGGACACACTGAGAGACTGAGGGACACACTGAGGGACACACTGAGAGACTGAGGGACAGATTGAGAGACTGAGGGACTGAGGGATACACTGAGAGACTGAGGGACACACTGAGGGACACACTGAGAGACTGAGGACACACTGAGGGACACACTGAGAGACTGAGCGACACACTGAGGGACTGAGGGACACACTGAGGGACACACTGAGAGACTGAGGACACACTGAGGGACACACTGAGGGACACACTGAGAGACTGAGGGACACACTGAGTGACTGAGGGACACACTGACGGACTGAGGGACACACTGAGGGACTGAGGGATACACTGAGGGACTGAGGGACACACTGAGAGACTGAGGGACACACTGAGGGACACACTGAGAGACTGATGGACAAACTGAGGGACTGAGGGACACACTGAGCGACTGAGGGAAACACTGAGGGACACTGAGGGACTGAGGGACACACTGAGCGACACACTGAGAGATTGAGGGACACACTGAGGGACTGAGGGACACACTGTGAGACTGAGGGACACACTGAGTGACTGAGGGACACACTGAGGGACACACTGAGAAACTGAGGGACACACTGAGAGACTGAGGGACACGCTGAGAGACTGAGGGACACACTGAGAGACTGAGGGACACACTGAGAGACTGAGGGAGACACTGAGAGACTGAGGGAGAAACTGAGGGACTGAGGGACACACTGAGGGACTGCGGGACTGAGGGACACACTGAGAGACTGAGGGACACGCTGAGAGACTGAGGGACACACTGAGAGACTGAGGGAGACACTGAGGAGGGACACACTGAGAGACTGAGGGACACACTGAGGGACTGAGGGACACACTGAGGGACTGAGGGACACACTGAGAGACTGAGGGACACAATGAGAGTCACACTGAGTGACTGAGGGACACACTGAGAGACTGAGGGACACACTGAGGGACACATTGAGGGACTGAGGGACACACTGAGAGACTGAGGGACACACTGAGGGACTGAGAGACTGAGGGACACACTGAGAGACTGAGGGACACAGTGAGAGACACACTGAGAGAATGAGGGACACACTGAGAGACACACTGAGGGACTGAGGGACACACTGAGAGACTGAGGGACTGAAGGACACACTGAGGGACACACTGAGGGACACACTGAGAGACTGAAGGACACACTGAGTGACTGAGGGACACACTGAGGGACACACTGAGAGACTGAGGGACAAACAGAGGGACACACTGAGAGACTGAGGGACACGCTGAGAGACTGAGGGACACACTGAGAGACTGAGGGACACACTGAGAGACTGAGGGAGACACTGAGAGACTGAGGGAGACACTGAGGGACTGAGGGACACACTGAGGGACTGCGGGACTGAGGGACACACCGAGAGACTGAGGGACACGCTGAGAGACTGAGGGACACACTGAGAGACTGAGGGAGACACTGAGGAGGGACACACTGAGAGACTGAGGGACACACTGAGGGACTGAGGGACACACTGAGGGACTGAGGGACACACTGAGAGACTGAGGGACACAATGAGGGTCACACTGAGGGACTGAGGGACACACTGAGAGACTGAGGGACACACTGAGGGACACACTGAGGGACTGAGGGACACACTGAGAGACTGAGGGACACACTGAGGGACTGAGAGACTGAGGGACACACTGAGAGACTGAGGGACACACTGAGAGACACACTGAGAGACTGAGGGACACACTGAGAGACACACTGAGGGACTGAGGGACACACTGAGAGACTGAGGGACACACTGAGAGACACACTGAGGGACACACTGAGAGACTGAGGGTCACACTGAGAGACACACTGAGGGACACACTGAGAGACTGAGGCACACACTGAGGGACTGAGGGACACACTGAGAGACTGAGGGACACACTGAGGGACACACTGAGGGACTGAGGGACACACTGAGAGACACACTGAGAGACTGAGGGACACACTGAGGGACACACTAAGAGACTGAGGGACACACTGAGAAACACACTGAGAGACTGAGGGACACACTGAGAGACTGAGGGACACACTGAGGGACTGAGGGCACACTGAGGGACACACTGAGAGACTGAGGGACACACTGAGGGACACACTGAGAGACTGAGGGACACACTGAGAGACTGAGGGACACACTGAGGGACTGAGGGACACATTGACAGACTGAGGACACACTGAGGGACTGAGGGACACACTGAGAGACTGAGGGACACACTGAGGGACACACTGAGAGACTGAGGGACACACTGAGGGACACACTGAGAGACTGAGGGACACACTGAGGGACACACTGAGAGACTGAGGGACACACTGAGAGACTGAGCGACACACTGAGGGACACACTGAGAGACTGAGGGACACCCTGAGGGATACACTGAGGGACTGAGGGACACACTGAGGGACACACTGAGCGACTGAGGGACACACTGAGAGACTGAGGGACACATTGAGGGACTGAGGGACAACTGAGGGACACACTGAGGGACTGAGGGACACACTGAGAGACTGAGGGACACACTGAGGGACACACTGAGAGACTGAGGGACACACTGAGGTACTGAGGGACACACTGGGGGACTGAGGGACACACTGATGGACTGAGGGACACACTGAGGTACACACTGAGGGACACACTGAGAGACTGAGGACACACTGAGGGACACAATTGAGAGACTGAGGGACACACTGAGGGACACACTGAGGGACACACTGAGAGACTGAGGACACACTGAGGGACTGAGGGACACACTGATAGACTGAGGGACACACTGATAGACTGAGGGACACACTGAGGGACTAAGGGACACACTGAGGGACAGAGGGACACACTGAGAGACTGAGGGACACACTGAGAGACTGAGGGACACACTGAGAGACTGAGGGACACACTGAGAGACTCACTGAGGGACACACTGAGAGACTGAGGGACACACTGAGAGACTGAGGGACAGACTGAGGGACTGAGTTACTGAGAGACACACTGAGAGACTGAGGGACACACTGAGGGACTGCGGGACTGAGGGACACACTGATGGACTGAAGGACACACTGAGAGACTGAGGGACACACTGAGAGACTGAGGGACACACTGAGGGACTGAGGGACACACTGAGAGACTGATGGACACACTGAGGGACTGAGGGACACACTGACATACTGAGGGACACACTGAGAGACTGAGGGACACACTGAGAGACTGGGGGACACACTGAGAGACACACATGAGAGACTGAGGGACACACTGAGGGACTGAGGGACACACTGAGAGACTGAGGGACACACTGAGGGACACACTGAGGGATACACTGAGAGACGCACTGAGAGACTGAGGGACACACTGAGGGACACACTGAGGGACTGAGGGACACACTGAGGGACACACTGAGGGATACACTGAGAGACGCACTGAGAGACTGAGGGACACACTGAGGGACTGAGGGACACACTGAGAGACTGATGGACACACTGAGGGACTGAGGGACACACTGACATACTGAGGGACACACTGAGAGACTGAGGGACACACTGAGAGACTGGGGGACACACTGAGAGACACACATGAGAGACTGAGGGACACACTGAGGGACTGAGGGACACACTGAGAGACTGAGGGACACACTGAGGGACACACTGAGAGACTGAGGGACACACTGAGGGACACACTGGGAGACTGAGGGACACACTGAGAGACTGCGGGACACACTGAGAGACTGAGGGACACACTGAGAGACACACATGAGAGACTGAGGGACACACTGAGGGACTGAGGGACACACTGAGAGACTGAGGGACACACTGAGGGACACACTGAGAGACTGAGGGACACACTGAGGGACACACTGAGAGAGTGAGGGACACACTGAGGGACACACTGAGAGACAGAGGGACACACTGAGGGACTGAGGGACACAATGAGAGACTGAGGGACACACTGAGGGACACACTGAGAGACTGAGGGACACACTGAGGGACTGAGGGACACACTGAGGGACACACTGGGAGACTGAGGGACACACTGAGGGACACACTGAGAGAGTGAGGGACACACTGAGGGACACACTGAGAGACAGAGGGACACACTGAGGGACTGAGGGACACAATGAGAGACTGAGGGACACACTGAGGGACACACTGAGAGACTGAGGGACACACTGAGGGACTGAGGGACACACTGAGGGACACACTGGGAGACTGAGGGACACACTGAGGGACACACTGAGAGACTGAGGGACACACTGAGGGACACACTGAGAGACTGAGAGACCCACTGAAGGACACAATGAGAGACTGAGGGACACACTGAGGGACACAATGGGAGACTGAGGGACACACTGAGGGACACACTGAGGGACTGAGGGGCACACTGAGAGACTGAGGGACACACTGAGGGACACACTGAGAGACTGAGGGGCACACTGAGGGACACACTGAGAGACTGAGGGACACACTGAGGGACACACTGAGAGACTGAGGTACACACTGAGGGACACACTGAGAGACTGAGGGACACACTAAGAGACTGAGGGACACACTGAGAGACACACTGAGGGACACACTGAGAGACTGAGGGACACACTGAGGGAAACTCTGAGAGACTGAGGGACACACTGAGAGACTGAGGGACACACTGAGAGACTGAGGGACACACTGAGGGACACACTGAGGGACTGAGGGACACACTGAGGGACACACTGAGGGATACACTGAGAGACTGAGGACACACTGAGGGACACGCTGAGATACTGAGGGACACACTGAGGTACTGAGGGACACACTGATAGACTGAGGGACACACTGACGGACTGAGGGACACACTGAGGGACTAAGGGACACACTGAGGGACAGAGGGACACACTGAGAGCCTGAGGACACACTGAGGGACACACTGAGAGACTGAGGGACACACTGAGGGACACACTGAGGGATACACTGAGAGACTGAGGACACACTGAGGGACACGCTGAGATACTGAGGGACACACTGAGGTACTGAGGGACACACTGATAGACTGAGGGACACACTGACGAACTGAGGGACACACTGAGGGACTAAGGGACACACTGAGGGACAGAGGGACACACTGAGAGACTGAGGGACACACTGAGGTACTGAGGGACACACTGGGGGACTGAGGGACACACTGATGGACTGAGGGACACACTGAGGTACACACTGAGGGACACACTGAGAGACTGAGGACACACTGAGGGACACAATTGAGAGACTGAGGGACACACTGAGGGACACACTGAGGGACACACTGAGAGACTGAGGACACACTGAGGGACACGCTGAGATACTGAGGGACACACTGAGGTACTGAGGGACACACTGATAGACTGAGGGACACACTGATAGACTGAGGGACACACTGAGGGACTAAGGGACACACTGAGGGACAGAGGGACACACTGAGAGACTGAGGGACACACTGAGAGACTGAGGGACACACTGAGAGACTGAGGGACACACTGAGAGACTCACTGAGGGACACACTGAGAGACTGAGGGACACACTGAGAGACTGAGGGACAGACTGAGGGACTGAGGGACTGAGAGACACACTGAGAGACTGAGGGACACACTGAGGGACTGCGGGACTGAGGGACACACTGATGGACTGAAGGACACACTGAGAGACTGAGGGACACACTGAGAGACTGAGGGACACACTGAGGGACTGAGGGACACACTGAGAGACTGATGGACACACTGAGGGACTGAGGGACACACTGACATACTGAGGGACACACTGAGAGACTGAGGGACACACTGAGAGACTGGGGGACACACTGAGAGACACACATGAGAGACTGAGGGACACACTGAGGGACTGAGGGACACACTGAGAGACTGAGGGACACACTGAGGGACACACTGAGAGACTGAGGGACACACTGAGGGACACACTGGGAGACTGAGGGACACACTGAGAGACTGCGGGACACACTGAGAGACTGAGGGACACACTGAGAGACACACATGAGAGACTGAGGGACACACTGAGGGACTGAGGGACACACTGAGAGACTGAGGGACACACTGAGGGACACACTGAGAGACTGAGGGACACACTGAGGGACACACTGAGAGAGTGAGGGACACACTGAGGGACACACTGAGAGACAGAGGGACACACTGAGGGACTGAGGGACACAATGAGAGACTGAGGGACACACTGAGGGACACACTGAGAGACTGAGGGACACACTGAGGGACTGAGGGACACACTGAGGGACACACTGGGAGACTGAGGGACACACTGAGGGACACACTGAGAGAGTGAGGGACACACTGAGGGACACACTGAGAGACAGAGGGACACACTGAGGGACTGAGGGACACAATGAGAGACTGAGGGACACACTGAGGGACACACTGAGAGACTGAGGGACACACTGAGGGACTGAGGGACACACTGAGGGACACACTGGGAGACTGAGGGACACACTGAGGGACACACTGAGAGACTGAGGGACACACTGAGGGACACACTGAGAGACTGAGAGACCCACTGAAGGACACAAGGAGAGACTGAGGGACACACTGAGGGACACAATGGGAGACTGAGGGACACACTGAGGGACACACTGAGGGACTGAGGGGCACACTGAGAGACTGAGGGGCACACTGAGGGACACACTGAGAGACTGAGGGACACACTGAGGGACACACTGAGAGACTGAGGTACACACTGAGGGACACACTGAGAGACTGAGGGACACACTAAGAGACTGAGGGACACACTGAGAGACACACTGAGGGACACACTGAGAGACTGAGGGACACACTGAGGGAAACTCTGAGAGACTGAGGGACACACTGAGAGACTGAGGGACACACTGAGAGACTGAGGGACACACTGAGGGACACACTGAGGGACTGAGGGACACACTGAGAAACTGAGGGACACACTGAGAGACACACTGAGGGACACACTGAGAGACTGAGGGACAGACTGAGGGACTGAGGGACACACTGAGAGACTGAGGGACACACTGAGGGACTGCGGGACTGAGGGACACACTGAGAGACTGTGGGACACGCTGAGTGACTGAGGGACACACTGAGAGACTGAGGGACACACTGAGGGACTGAGGGACACACTGTAGAGACTGAGGGACACACTGAGGGACACACTGAGGGACTGAGGGACACACTGAGAGACTGAGGGACACACTGAGGGACACACTGAGAGACTGAGGGACACACTGAGAGACTGAGGGACTGAGGGATACACTGAGGGACTGAGGGACAGACTGAGAGACTGAGGGACACACTGAGGGATACACTGAGGGACTGAGGGACACACTGAGAGACTGAGGGACACAGTAAGGGACTGAGGGACACACTGAGTGACACACTGAGAGACTGAGGGACACACTGACGGACACACTGAGAGACTGAGGGACACACTGAGAGACTGAGGTACACACTGAGGGACACACTGAGAGACTGAGGGACACACTGAGGGACACACTGAGAGACTGAGGGACAGATTGAGAGACTGAGGGACTGAGGGATACACTGAGGGACTGAGGGACACACTGAGGGACACACTGAGAGACTGAGGACACACTGAGGGACACACTGAGAGACTGAGCGACACACTGAGGGACTGAGGGACACACTGAGGGACACACTGAGAGACTGAGGACACACTGAGGGACACACTGAGGGACACACTGAGAGACTGAGGGACACACTGAGTGACTGAGGGACACACTGACGGACTGAGGGACACACTGAGGGACTGAGGGATACACTGAGGGACTGAGGGACACACTGAGAGACTGAGGGACACACTGAGGGACACACTGAGAGACTGATGGACAAACTGAGGGACTGAGGGACACACTGAGCGACTGAGGGAAACACTGAGGGACACTGAGGGACTGAGGGACACACTGAGCGACACACTGAGAGATTGAGGGACACACTGAGGGACTGAGGGACACACTGTGAGACTGAGGGACACACTGAGTGACTGAGGGACACACTGAGGGACACACTGAGAAACTGAGGGACACACTGAGAGACTGAGGGACACGCTGAGAGACTGAGGGACACACTGAGAGACTGAGGGACACACTGAGAGACTGAGGGAGACACTGAGAGACTGAGGGAGAAACTGAGGGACTGAGGGACACACTGAGGGACTGCAGGACTGAGGGACACACTGAGAGACTGAGGGACACGCTGAGAGACTGAGGGACACACTGAGAGACTGAGGGAGACACTGAGGAGGGACACACTGAGAGACTGAGGGACACACTGAGGGACTGAGGGACACACTGAGGGACTGAGGGACACACTGAGAGACTGAGGGACACAATGAGAGTCACACTGAGTGACTGAGGGACACACTGAGAGACTGAGGGACACACTGAGGGACACATTGAGGGACTGAGGGACACACTGAGAGACTGAGGGACACACTGAGGGACTGAGAGACTGAGGGACACACTGAGAGACTGAGGGACACACTGAGAGACACACTGAGAGAATGAGGGACACACTGAGAGACACACTGAGGGACTGAGGGACACACTGAGAGACTGAGGGACTGAAGGACACACTGAGGGACACACTGAGGGACACACTGAGAGACTGAAGGACACACTGAGTGACTGAGGGACACACTGAGGGACACACTGAGAGACTGAGGGACAAACAGAGGGACACACTGAGAGACTGAGGGACACGCTGAGAGACTGAGGGACACACTGAGAGACTGAGGGACACACTGAGAGACTGAGGGAGACACTGAGAGACTGAGGGAGACACTGAGGGACTGAGGGACACACTGAGGGACTGCGGGACTGAGGGACACACCGAGAGACTGAGGGACACGCTGAGAGACTGAGGGACACACTGAGAGACTGAGGGAGACACTGAGGAGGGACACACTGAGAGACTGAGGGACACACTGAGGGACTGAGGGACACACTGAGGGACTGAGGGACACACTGAGAGACTGAGGGACACAATGAGGGTCACACTGAGGGACTGAGGGACACACTGAGAGACTGAGGGACACACTGAGGGACACACTGAGGGACTGAGGGACACACTGAGAGACTGAGGGACACACTGAGGGACTGAGAGACTGAGGGACACACTGAGAGACTGAGGGACACACTGAGAGACACACTGAGAGACTGAGGGACACACTGAGAGACACACTGAGGGACTGAGGGACACACTGAGAGACTGAGGGACACACTGAGAGACACACTGAGGGACACACTGAGAGACTGAGGGTCACACTGAGAGACACACTGAGGGACACACTGAGAGACTGAGGCACACACTGAGGGACTGAGGGACACACTGAGAGACTGAGGGACACACTGAGGGACACACTGAGGGACTGAGGGACACACTGAGAGACACACTGAGAGACTGAGGGACACACTGAGGGACACACTAAGAGACTGAGGGACACTTTGAGAAACACACTGAGAGACTGAGGGACACACTGAGAGACTGAGGGACACACTGAGGGACTGAGGGCACACTGAGGGACACACTGAGAGACTGAGGGACACACTGAGGGACACACTGAGAGACTGAGGGACACACTGAGAGACTGAGGGACACACTGAGGGACTGAGGGACACATTGACAGACTGAGGACACACTGAGGGACTGAGGGACACACTGAGAGACTGAGGGACACACTGAGGGACACACTGAGAGACTGAGGGACACACTGAGGGACACACTGAGAGACTGAGGGACACACTGAGGGACACACTGAGAGACTGAGGGACACACTGAGAGACTGAGCGACACACTGAGGGACACACTGAGAGACTGAGGGACACCCTGAGGGATACACTGAGGGACTGAGGGACACACTGAGGGACACACTGAGCGACTGAGGGACACACTGAGAGACTGAGGGACACATTGAGGGACTGAGGGACAACTGAGGGACACACTGAGGGACTGAGGGACACACTGAGAGACTGAGGGACACACTGAGGGACACACTGAGAGACTGAGGGACACACTGAGGTACTGAGGGACACACTGGGGGACTGAGGGACACACTGATGGACTGAGGGACACACTGAGGTACACACTGAGGGACACACTGAGAGACTGAGGACACACTGAGGGACACAATTGAGAGACTGAGGGACACACTGAGGGACACACTGAGGGACACACTGAGAGACTGAGGACACACTGAGGGACTGAGGGACACACTGATAGACTGAGGGACACACTGATAGACTGAGGGACACACTGAGGGACTAAGGGACACACTGAGGGACAGAGGGACACACTGAGAGACTGAGGGACACACTGAGAGACTGAGGGACACACTGAGAGACTGAGGGACACACTGAGAGACTCACTGAGGGACACACTGAGAGACTGAGGGACACACTGAGAGACTGAGGGACAGACTGAGGGACTGAGGGACTGAGAGACACACTGAGAGACTGAGGGACACACTGAGGGACTGCGGGACTGAGGGACACACTGATGGACTGAAGGACACACTGAGAGACTGAGGGACACACTGAGAGACTGAGGGACACACTGAGGGACTGAGGGACACACTGAGAGACTGATGGACACACTGAGGGACTGAGGGACACACTGACATACTGAGGGACACACTGAGAGACTGAGGGACACACTGAGAGACTGGGGGACACACTGAGAGACACACATGAGAGACTGAGGGACACACTGAGGGACTGAGGGACACACTGAGAGACTGAGGGACACACTGAGGTACACACTGAGGGACACACTGAGAGACTGAGGACACACTGAGGGACACAATTGAGAGACTGAGGGGCACACTGAGGGACACACTGAGGGACACACTGAGAGACTGAGGACACACTGAGGGACTGAGGGACACACTGATAGACTGAGGGACACACTGATAGACTGAGGGACACACTGAGGGACTAAGGGACACACTGAGGGACAGAGGGACACACTGAGAGACTGAGGGACACACTGAGAGACTGAGGGACACACTGAGAGACTGAGGGACACACTGAGAGACTCACTGAGGGACACACTGAGAGACTGAGGGACACACTGAGAGACTGAGGGACAGACTGAGGGACTGAGGGACTGAGAGACACACTGAGAGACTGAGGGACACACTGAGGGACTGCGGGACTGAGGGACACACTGATGGACTGAAGGACACACTGAGAGACTGAGGGACACACTGAGAGACTGAGGGACACACTGAGGGACTGAGGGACACACTGAGAGACTGATGGACACACTGAGGGACTGAGGGACACACTGACATACTGAGGGACACACTGAGAGACTGAGGGACACACTGAGAGACTGGGGGACACACTGAGAGACACACATGAGAGACTGAGGGACACACTGAGGGACTGAGGGACACACTGAGAGACTGAGGGACACACTGAGGGACACACTGAGAGACTGAGGGACACACTGAGGGACACACTGGGAGACTGAGGGACACACTGAGAGACTGCGGGACACACTGAGAGACTGAGGGACACACTGAGAGACACACATGAGAGACTGAGGGACACACTGAGGGACTGAGGGACACACTGAGAGACTGAGGGACACACTGAGGGACACACTGAGAGACTGAGGGACACACTGAGGGACACACTGAGAGAGTGAGGGACACACTGAGGGACACACTGAGAGACAGAGGGACACACTGAGGGACTGAGGGACACAATGAGAGACTGAGGGACACACTGAGGGACACACTGAGAGACTGAGGGACACACTGAGGGACTGAGGGACACACTGAGGGACACACTGGGAGACTGAGGGACACACTGAGGGACACACTGAGAGAGTGAGGGACACACTGAGGGACACACTGAGAGACAGAGGGACACACTGAGGGACTGAGGGACACAATGAGAGACTGAGGGACACACTGAGGGACACACTGAGAGACTGAGGGACACACTGAGGGACTGAGGGACACACTGAGGGACACACTGGGAGACTGAGGGACACACTGAGGGACACATTGAGAGACTGAGGGACACACTGAGGGACACACTGAGAGACTGAGAGACCCACTGAAGGACACAATGAGAGACTGAGGGACACACTGAGGGACACAATGGGAGACTGAGGGACACACTGAGGGACACACTGAGGGACTGAGGGGCACACTGAGAGACTGAGGGACACACTGAGGGACACACTGAGAGACTGAGGGGCACACTGAGGGACACACTGAGAGACTGAGGGACACACTGAGGGACACACTGAGAGACTGAGGTACACACTGAGGGACACACTGAGAGACTGAGGGACACACTAAGAGACTGAGGGACACACTGAGAGACACACTGAGGGACACACTGAGAGACTGAGGGACACACTGAGGGAAACTCTGAGAGACTGAGGGACACACTGAGAGACTGAGGGACACACTGAGAGACTGAGGGACACACTGAGGGACACACTGAGGGACTGAGGGACACACTGAGGGACACACTGAGGGATACACTGAGAGACTGAGGACACACTGAGGGACACGCTGAGATACTGAGGGACACACTGAGGTACTGAGGGACACACTGATAGACTGAGGGACACACTGACGGACTGAGGGACACACTGAGGGACTAAGGGACACACTGAGGGACAGAGGGACACACTGAGAGCCTGAGGACACACTGAGGGACACACTGAGAGACTGAGGGACACACTGAGGGACACACTGAGGGATACACTGAGAGACTGAGGACACACTGAGGGACACGCTGAGATACTGAGGGACACACTGAGGTACTGAGGGACACACTGATAGACTGAGGGACACACTGACGGACTGAGGGACACACTGAGGGACTAAGGGACACACTGAGGGACAGAGGGACACACTGAGAGACTGAGGGACACACTGAGGTACTGAGGGACACACTGGGGGACTGAGGGACACACTGATGGACTGAGGGACACACTGAGGTACACACTGAGGGACACACTGAGAGACTGAGGACACACTGAGGGACACAATTGAGAGACTGAGGGACACACTGAGGGACACACTGAGGGACACACTGAGAGACTGAGGACACACTGAGGGACACGCTGAGATACTGAGGGACACACTGAGGTACTGAGGGACACACTGATAGACTGAGGGACACACTGATAGACTGAGGGACACACTGAGGGACTAAGGGACACACTGAGGGACAGAGGGACACACTGAGAGACAGAGGGACACACTGAGAGACTGAGGGACACACTGAGAGATTGAGGGACACACTGAGAGACTCACTGAGGGACACACTGAGAGACTGAGGGACACACTGAGAGACTGAGGGACAGACTGAGGGACTGAGGGACTGAGAGACACACTGAGAGACTGAGGGACACACTGAGGGACTGCGGGACTGAGGGACACACTGATGGACTGAAGGACACACTGAGAGACTGAGGGACACACTGAGAGACTGAGGGACACACTGAGGGACTGAGGGACACACTGAGAGACTGATGGACACACTGAGGGACTGAGGGACACACTGACATACTGAGGGACACACTGAGAGACTGAGGGACACACTGAGAGACTGGGGGACACACTGAGAGACACACATGAGAGACTGAGGGACACACTGAGGGACTGAGGGACACACTGAGAGACTGAGGGACACACTGAGGGACACACTGAGAGACTGAGGGACACACTGAGGGACACACTGGGAGACTGAGGGACACACTGAGAGACTGCGGGACACACTGAGAGACTGAGGGACACACTGAGAGACACACATGAGAGACTGAGGGACACACTGAGGGACTGAGGGACACACTGAGAGACTGAGGGACACACTGAGGGACACACTGAGAGACTGAGGGACACACTGAGGGACACACTGAGAGAGTGAGGGACACACTGAGGGACACACTGAGAGACAGAGGGACACACTGAGGGACTGAGGGACACAATGAGAGACTGAGGGACACACTGAGGGACACACTGAGAGACTGAGGGACACACTGAGGGACTGAGGGACACACTGAGGGACACACTGGGAGACTGAGGGACACACTGAGGGACACACTGAGAGAGTGAGGGACACACTGAGGGACACACTGAGAGACAGAGGGACACACTGAGGGACTGAGGGACACAATGAGAGACTGAGGGACACACTGAGGGACACACTGAGAGACTGAGGGACACACTGAGGGACTGAGGGACACACTGAGGGACACACTGGGAGACTGAGGGACACACTGAGGGACACACTGAGAGACTGAGGGACACACTGAGGGACACACTGAGAGACTGAGAGACCCACTGAAGGACACAATGAGAGACTGAGGGACACACTGAGGGACACAATGGGAGACTGAGGGACACACTGAGGGACACACTGAGGGACTGAGGGGCACACTGAGAGACTGAGGGACACACTGAGGGACACACTGAGAGACTGAGGGGCACACTGAGGGACACACTGAGAGACTGAGGGACACACTGAGGGACACACTGAGAGACTGAGGTACACACTGAGGGACACACTGAGAGACTGAGGGACACACTAAGAGACTGAGGGACACACTGAGAGACACACTGAGGGACACACTGAGAGACTGAGGGACACACTGAGGGAAACTCTGAGAGACTGAGGGACACACTGAGAGACTGAGGGACACACTGAGAGGCTGAGGGACACACTGAGGGACACACTGAGGGACTGAGGGACACACTGAGGGACTGAGGGACACACTGAGAAACTGAGGGACACACTGAGAGACACACTGAGGGACACACTGAGAGACTGAGGGACAGACTGAGGGACTGAGGGACACACTGAGAGACTGAGGGACACACTGAGGGACTGCGGGACTGAGGGACACACTGAGAGACTGTGGGACACGCTGAGTGACTGAGGGACACACTGAGAGACTGAGGGACACACTGAGGGACTGAGGGACACACTGTAGAGACTGAGGGACACACTGAGGGACACACTGAGGGACTGAGGGACACACTGAGAGACTGAGGGACACACTGAGGGACACACTGAGAGACTGAGGGACACACTGAGAGACTGAGGGACTGAGGGATACACTGAGGGACTGAGGGACACACTGAGGGACACACTGAGAGACTGAGGACACACTGAGGGACACACTGAGAGACTGAGCGACATACTGAGGGACTGAGGGACACACTGAGGGACACACTGAGGGACACACTGAGGGACTGCGGGACACACTGAGGGACACACTGAGAGACTGAGGGACTGAGGGACACACTGAGAGACTGAGGGACACACTGAGGGACACACTGAGGGACTGAGGGACACACTGAGGGACTGAGGGACACACTGAGAAACTGAGGGACACACTGAGAGACACACTGAGGGACACACTGAGAGACTGAGGGACAGACTGAGGGACTGAGGGACACACTGAGAGACTGAGGGACACACTGAGGGACTGCGGGACTGAGGGACACACTGAGAGACTGTGGGACACACTGAGGGACTGAGGGACACACTGTAGAGACTGAGGGACACACTGAGGGACACACTGAGGGACTGAGGGACACACTGAGAGACTGAGGGACACACTGAGGGACACACTGAGAGACTGAGGGACACACTGAGAGACTGAGGGACTGAGGGATACACTGAGGGACTGAGGGACACACTGAGGGACACACTGAGAGACTGAGGGACAGACTGAGAGACTGAGGGACACACTGAGGGATACACTGAGGGACTGAGGGACACACTGAGAGACTGAGGGACACAGTAAGGGACTGAGGGACACACTGAGTGACACACTGAGAGACTGAGGGACACACTGACGGACACACTGAGAGACTGAGGGACACACTTAGAGACTGAGGTACACACTGAGGGACACACTGAGAGACTGAGGGACACACTGAGGGACACACTGAGAGACTGAGGGACAGATTGAGAGACTGAGGGACTGAGGGATACACTGAGGGACTGAGGGACACACTGAGGGACACACTGAGAGACTGAGGACACACTGAGGGACACACTGAGAGACTGAGCGACACACTGAGGGACTGAGGGACACACTGAGGGACACACTGAGAGACTGAGGACACACTGAGGGACACACTGAGGGACGCACTGAGAGACTGAGGGACACACTGAGTGACTGAGGGACACACTGACGGACTGAGGGACACACTGAGGGACTGAGGGATACACTGAGGGACTGAGGGACACACTGAGAGACTGAGGGACACACTGAGGGACACACTGAGAGACTGATGGACAAACTGAGGGACTGAGGGACACACTGAGCGACTGAGGGAAACACTGAGGGACACTGAGGGACTGAGGGACACACTGAGCGACACACTGAGAGATTGAGGGACACACTGAGGGACTGAGGGACACACTGTGAGACTGAGGGACACACTGAGTGACTGAGGGACACACTGAGGGACACACTGAGAAACTGAGGGACACACTGAGAGACTGAGGGACACGCTGAGAGACTGAGGGACACACTGAGAGACTGAGGGACACACTGAGAGACTGAGGGAGACACTGAGAGACTGAGGGAGAAACTGAGGGACTGAGGGACACACTGAGGGACTGCGGGACTGAGGGACACACTGAGAGACTGAGGGACACGCTGAGAGACTGAGGGACACACTGAGAGACTGAGGGAGACACTGAGGAGGGACACACTGAGAGACTGAGGGACACACTGAGGGACTGAGGGACACACTGAGGGACTGAGGGACACACTGAGAGACTGAGGGACACAATGAGAGTCACACTGAGTGACTGAGGGACACACTGAGAGACTGAGGGACACACTGAGGGACACATTGAGGGACTGAGGGACACACTGAGAGACTGAGGGACACACTGAGGGACTGAGAGACTGAGGGACACACTGAGAGACTGAGGGACACACTGAGAGACACACTGAGAGAATGAGGGACACACTGAGAGACACACTGAGGGACTGAGGGACACACTGAGAGACTGAGGGACTGAGGGACACACTGAGGGACACACTGAGGGACACACTGAGAGACTGAAGGACACACTGAGTGACTGAGGGACACACTGAGGGACACACTGAGAGACTGAGGGACAAACTGAGGGACACACTGAGAGACTGAGGGACACGCTGAGAGACTGAGGGACACACTGAGAGACTGAGGGACACACTGAGAGACTGAGGGAGACACTGAGAGACTGAGGGAGACACTGAGGGACTGAGGGACACACTGAGGGACTGCGGGACTGAGGGACACACCGAGAGACTGAGGGACACGCTGAGAGACTGAGGGACACACTGAGAGACTGAGGGAGACACTGAGGAGGGACACACTGAGAGACTGAGGGACACACTGAGGGACTGAGGGACACACTGAGGGACTGAGGGACACACTGAGAGACTGAGGGACACAATGAGGGTCACACTGAGGGACTGAGGGACACACTGAGAGACTGAGGGACACACTGAGGGACACACTGAGGGACTGAGGGACACACTGAGAGACTGAGGGACACACTGAGGGACTGAGAGACTGAGGGACACACTGAGAGACTGAGGGACACACTGAGAGACACACTGAGAGACTGAGGGACACACTGAGAGACACACTGAGGGACTGAGGGACACACTGAGAGACTGAGGGACACACTGAGAGACACACTGAGGGACACACTGAGAGACTGAGGGTCACACTGAGAGACACACTGAGGGACACACTGAGAGACTGAGGCACACACTGAGGGACTGAGGGACACACTGAGAGACTGAGGGACACACTGAGGGACACACTGAGGGACTGAGGGACACACTGAGAGACACACTGAGAGACTGAGGGACACACTGAGGGACACACTAAGAGACTGAGGGACACACTGAGAAACACACTGAGAGACTGAGGGACACACTGAGAGACTGAGGGACACACTGAGGGACTGAGGGCACACTGAGGGACACACTGAGAGACTGAGGGACACACTGAGGGACACACTGAGAGACTGAGGGACACACTGAGAGACTGAGGGACACACTGAGGGACTGAGGGACACATTGACAGACTGAGGACACACTGAGGGACTGAGGGACACACTGAGAGACTGAGGGACACACTGAGGGACACACTGAGAGACTGAGGGACACACTGAGGGACACACTGAGAGACTGAGGGACACACTGAGGGACACACTGAGAGACTGAGGGACACACTGAGAGACTGAGCGACACACTGAGGGACACACTGAGAGACTGAGGGACACCCTGAGGGATACACTGAGGGACTGAGGGACACACTGAGGGACACACTGAGCGACTGAGGGACACACTGAGAGACTGAGGGACACATTGAGGGACTGAGGGACAACTGAGGGACACACTGAGGGACTGAGGGACACACTGAGAGACTGAGGGACACACTGAGGGACACACTGAGAGACTGAGGGACACACTGAGGTACTGAGGGACACACTGGGGGACTGAGGGACACACTGATGGACTGAGGGACACACTGAGGTACACACTGAGGGACACACTGAGAGACTGAGGACACACTGAGGGACACAATTGAGAGACTGAGTGACACACTGAGGGACACACTGAGGGACACACTGAGAGACTGAGGACACACTGAGGGACACGCTGAGATACTGAGGGACACACTGAGGTACTGAGGGACACACTGAGGGACACACTGAGAGACTGAGCGACACACTGAGGGACTGAGGGACACACTGAGGGACACACTGAGAGACTGAGGACACACTGAGGGACACACTGAGGGACACACTGAGAGACTGAGGGACACACTGAGTGACTGAGGGACACACTGACGGACTGAGGGACACACTGAGGGACTGAGGGATACACTGAGGGACTGAGGGACACACTGAGAGACTGAGGGACACACTGAGGGACACACTGAGAGACTGATGGACAAACTGAGGGACTGAGGGACACACTGAGCGACTGAGGGAAACACTGAGGGACACTGAGGGACTGAGGGACACACTGAGCGACACACTGAGAGATTGAGGGACACACTGAGGGACTGAGGGACACACTGTGAGACTGAGGGACACACTGAGTGACTGAGGGACACACTGAGGGACACACTGAGAAACTGAGGGACACACTGAGAGACTGAGGGACACGCTGAGAGACTGAGGGACACACTGAGAGACTGAGGGACACACTGAGAGACTGAGGGAGACACTGAGAGACTGAGGGAGAAACTGAGGGACTGAGGGACACACTGAGGGACTGCGGGACTGAGGGACACACTGAGAGAGGGACTTGAGGGACACACTGAGGGACTGCGGACTGAGGGACACACTGAGAGACTGAGGGACACGCTGAGAGACTGAGGGACACACTGAGAGACTGAGGGAGACACTGAGGAGGGACACACTGAGAGACTGAGGGACACACTGAGGGACTGAGGGACACACTGAGGGACTGAGGGACACACTGAGAGACTGAGGGACACAATGAGAGTCACACTGAGGGACTGAGGGACACACTGAGAGACTGAGGGACACACTGAGGGACTGAGAGACTGAGGGACACACTGAGAGACTGAGGGACACACTGAGAGACACACTGAGAGAATGAGGGACACACTGAGAGACACACTGAGGGACTGAGGGACACACTGAGAGACTGAGGGACTGAGGGACACACTGAGGGACACACTGAGGGACACACTGAGAGACTGAAGGACACACTGAGTGACTGAGGGACACACTGAGGGACACACTGAGAGACTGAGGGACAAACTGAGAGACTGAGGGACACGCTGAGAGACTGAGGGACACACTGAGAGACTGAGGGACACACTGAGAGACTGAGGGAGACACTGAGAGACTGAGGGAGACACTGAGGGACTGAGGGACACACTGAGGGACTGCGGGACTGAGGGACACACCGAGAGACTGAGGGACACGCTGAGAGACTGAGGGACACACTGAGAGACTGAGGGAGACACTGAGGAGGGACACACTGAGAGACTGAGGGACACACTGAGGGACTGAGGGACACACTGAGGGACTGAGGGACACACTGAGAGACTGAGGGACACAATGAGGGTCACACTGAGGGACTGAGGGACACACTGAGAGACTGAGGGACACACTGAGGGACTGAGAGACTGAGGGACACACTGAGAGACTGAGGGACACACTGAGAGACACACTGAGAGACTGAGGGACACACTGAGAGACACACTGAGAGACTGAGGGACACACTGAGAGACACACTGAGGGACTGAGGGACACACTGAGAGACTGAGGGACACACTGAGGGACACACTGAGAGACACACTGAGAGACTGAGGGACACACTGAGAGACACACTGAGAGACTGAGGGACACACTGAGGGACACACTGAGGGACTGAGGGACACACTGAGAGACTGAGGGACACACTGAGGGACTGAGAGACTGAGGGACACACTGAGAGACTGAGGGACACACTGAGAGACACACTGAGAGACACACTGAGAGACTGAGGGACACACTGAGAGACACACTGAGAGACTGTGGGACACACTGAGAGACACACTGAGGGACTGAGGGACACACTGAGAGACTGAGGGACACACTGAGAGACACACTGAGGGACTGAGGGACACACTGAGAGACTGAGGGACTGAGGGACACACTGAGGGACACACTGAGGGACTCAGTGTCGAGCCCCGTGTGGTGGCTGGTGTGTAAAACAATCCACACACAGGCATCTTCCTCCTTCAGTTGGAGTTCAGGGTCTTTCACAGAAACATCCGTGAATTCTTGGGCAAGCAAGTCGTTCCTCGTCCGAGTGACCGCCTGTGGTGATGATGGTACACGAGATGTGACAGGGAATGTGTTCTGTATGGAGAAAGAGTCAGACTGCGAGCTCAAAGTAATGTGTAACCCTAGTCCTTTATTGCAGGTCTCCAGGGACCCTCTCCAGCCTGTGATGCCTCCTTAAGTACCTGTGCTCCCAAGGTATCTCCCTTGGGACAGAGATCAGGAGGGGTGTAGGGGCTGGAGGGGGATACTGAGATAGGGAGGGGTGTAGGGGCTGGAGGTGGTTACAGAGATAGGGAGGGGTGTAGGGGCTGGAGGTGGTTACAGAGATAGGGAGGGGTTTAGGGGCTGGAGGAGGTTACAGAGATAGGGAGGGGTGTAGGGGCTGGAGGAAGTTACAGAGATAGGGAGGGGTGTAGGGGCTGGAGGGGGTTACAGAGATAGGGAGGGGTGTAGGGGCTGGAGGAGGTTACAGAGATATGGATGGGTGTAGGGGCAGGAGGAAGTTACAGAGATAGGGAGGGGTGTAGGGGCTGGAGGAGGTTACAGAGATAGGGAGGGGTGTAGGGGCTGGAGGAGGTTACAGAGATAGGGAGGGGTGTAGGGGCTGGAGGAGGTTACAGAGATAGGGAGGGGTGTAGGGGCTGGAGGGGGTTACAGAGATAGGGAGGGGTGTAGGGGCTGGAGGGGGTTACAGAGATAGGGAGGGGTGTAGGTGCTGGAGGAGGTTACAGAGATAGGGAGGGGTGTAGGGGCTGGAGGAGGTTACAGAGATAGGGAGGGGGCGAGGAGGCCATGGAGGGATTTGTAAACAAGAATGAGAATTTTGAAATCGAGGCGTTGGTTAACCGGGAGCCAATGCAGGTCAGTGAGCACAGGGGGTGATGGGTGAGCGGGACTCGGGGTGAGTTAGGACACGGGGCAGTGAGCACAGGGGGTGATGGGTGAGTGGGACTGGGTGTGAGTTAGGACACGGGGGCAGTGAGCACAGGGGGTGATGGGTGAGAGGGACTGGGTGTGAGTTAGGACATGGGGGCAGTGAGCACAGGGGGTGATGGGTGAGTGGGACTGGGTGCGAGTTAGGACACGGGGGCAGTGAGCACAGGGGGTGATGGGTGAGCGGGACTCGGTGTGAGTTAGGACACGGGGCAGTGAGCACAGGGGGTGATGGGTGAGTGGGACTGGGTGTGAGTTAGGACACGGGTCAGTGAGCACAGGGGGTGATGGGTGAGTGGGACTGGGTGTGAGTTAGGACACGGGGCAGTGAGCACAGGGGGTGATGGGTGAGTGGGACTGGGTGTGAGTTAGGACACGGGGTCAGTGAGCACAGGGGGTGATGGGTGAGTGGGACTGGGTGTGAGTTAGGTACACGGGGTCAGTGAGCACAGGGGGTGATGGGTGAGTGGGACTGGGTGTGAGTTAGGACACGGGGTCAGTGAGCACAGGGGGTGATGGGTGAGTGGGACTGGGTGTGAGTTAGGACACGGGGGCAGTGAGCACAGGGGGTGATGGGTGAGTGGGACTGGGTGTGAGTTAGGACACGGGGTCAGTGAGCACAGGGGGTGATGGGTGAGTGGGACTGGGTGTGAGTTAGGACACGGGGACAGTGAGCACAGGGGGTGATGGGTGAGTGGGACTGGGTGTGAGTTAGGACACGGGGTCAGTGAGCACAGGGGGTGATGGGTGAGTGGGACTGGGTGCGAGTTAGGACACGGGGGCAGTGAGCACAGGGGGTGATGGGTGAGCGGGACTCGGTGCGAGTTCGGACACGGGGTCAGTGAGCACAGGGGGTGATGGGTGAGTGGGACTGGGTGTGAGTTAGGACACGGGGACAGCCGAGTTTTGGATCACCTCAGTTTACGTCGGGTAGAAAGTGGGAGGCCGGCCAGGAGTGCGATGGAATGGTCAAGTCTGGTACAGGAACATGTGTACTGCGGGAATATAGAGGGGGCTGGCCCTCAGCTCAGCACAACGGACTGTCCTGGGGCCAATATTTATCCTTCAACCAACGTCATCTGGGTCATTATCACATTGCAACAGTTAGCACACTCCAAAAAGTACTTCATTGGCTGTGAGGCGCTTTGAGATGTCCGGTGGTCGAGAAAGGTGCTAGACAAATGCAAGTCAGTCTTTGTTTGTCTCTCTCTCTCTCTCTCTCTCTCTCACTTTGTCTTGTTCTCTCTCTCTCTCTGTCTCTCTCTCTTTCTCTCTCTCTCTCACTCTCTCTCTCTGTCTCTCTTCCTCTCTCTCTCTCTGTCTCTCTCTCTCTCTCTCTCTCTCTCTGTCTCTCTCTCTTTCTCAGTCTCTCTCACTCTCTCTCTCTGTCTCTGTCTCTCTTCCTCTCTCTCTCTCTCTGTCTCTCTCTCTTTCTCAGTCTCTCTCACTCTCTCTCTCTGTCTCTCTGTCTCTCTTCCTCTCTCTCTCTCTCTCTATCTCTCTCTGTCTCTCTGTCTCACTCTCTGTCTCTGTCTGTATC